>NC_140997.1:1199866-1256568 GCF_052327205.1 Somniosus microcephalus
GCGTGTGTGCTGTGAGGAGGATGCCGAGAAACTACAGGATGATTTGGACAGGTTGGGTGATTGGGCAGAAGCATGGCAGATGCAATATAACGTGGATAAATGTGAGGTTATCCACTTTGGTGTCAAAAACAGGAAGGCAGATTATTATCTGAATGGCAATAGATTGGGAGAAGGGGAAGTGCAAAGAGACCTGGGTGTTATTGTGCACCAGTCGCTGAAGGTAAGCATGCAGGTGCAGCAGGCGGTTAAGAAGGCAAATGGTATGTTGGCCTTCATAGCGAGAGGGTTTGAGTACAGGAACAAGGATGTCTTGCTACAGTTGTACAGGGCCTTGGTGAGACCACATCTTGAGTATTGTGTGCAGTTTTGGTCGCCTTATCTGAGGAAGGATATTCTTGCCATGGAAGGAGTTCAGCGAAGATTCACCAGGCTGATACCTGGGATGGCAGGAATGACGTATGAGGAGAGATTGGGTCGATTGGGCTTGTACACGCTGGAGTTTAGAAGAATGAGAGGGGATCTCATTGAAACTTATAAAATTCTGGCAGGACTGGACAGACTAGATGCAGAGAGGATGTTCCCGATGGTCAGGGAATCCAGAACCAGGGGTCACACTCTAAGGATAAGGGGTAGGCCTTTTAGGACAGAAATGAGAAGGAATTTCTTCACCCAGAGAGTGGTGAACCTGTGGAATTCTCTACCACAGAAGGCAGTAGAAGCCAATTCATTAAATATATTCAAGAAGGAGTTGGGTATATTTCTTAAGGCTAAAGGAATCAAGGGGTATGGGGAGAAAGCAGGGACTGGGTACTGAACTTGGATGATCAGCCATGATCGCATTGAATGGCGGAGCAGGCTAGAGGGGCCGAATGGCCTACTCCTGCTCCTATCTTCTATGTTTCTATGTTTCACACACACTCACCTACACACACAAGCGCACTCTGACACTCAAACACGTACAGCCAAACATACGCACACACATACAGACAGAAATAGATACACACATAGATGCTGTCACATGCACGTGCATACACAGACAAACACACACACACCAGTCATGCATGTAACTCAAGTAATAATGCTAAGTGTTATTATAGGGGTGTTACAGAAGGCTGGCGAGGTTGGTCAGTTGCGAGGAAGGGTAAAGGCGAATGGGCCGAGCTCGGAGGCCATGATTACGCAATGGACCTCGTGTCTGACCTGGAACTCATGCCAGATTTTCCAAGGCAGAAATCCTACTTCATCATTTCCTCCGAGGGAAAGGCGAGAAACCGGAAGAACAGAAACGTGTAGGTATTCCGTGGGCTCAAGGTGCTAAGCGCTGTGTTTGTTCCGGTGTTATGGGCGGGGTTTAGTCTCCCAAATGCTGAGATTCATGTGCCGGGAGCTCTAAAGGTAACAGGTGTCACAGTTTCTGTCCATTCATTTTAATGGCAGCAGAATTGGGAGTTTCTAAAACAAAAGCAAAAGACTGCGGATGCTGGAAATCTGAAATAAAAAGTGTTCTGACGAAAGTTCATCGACCTGAAACGTTAACTCTGTTTCTTTTTTTTTTATTCGCTTCTCGGATCTGGGTGTCGCTGGCAAGGCCAGCATTTATTGCCCATCCCTAGTTGCCCTTGAGAAGGTGGTGGTGAGCCACCTTCTTCAACCGTTGCTATCTGTGTGGTGAAGGTGCTCCCACAGTGCTGTTAGGGAGGGAGTTCCAGGATTTTGACCCAGCGACGATGAAGGATCGACGATATACTTCCAAGTCAGGATGGTGTGTGACTTGGAGGGGAACTTGGAGGTGGTGGTGTTCCCATGCGCCTGCTGCCCTTGTCCTTCTAGGTGGAAGAGGTCGCGGGATTGGGAGGTGCTGCCGAAGAAGCCTTGGCGAGTTGCTGCAGTGCATCTTGTAGATGGTACACACTGCAGCCACGGTGCGCCGGTGGTGGAGGGAGTGAATGTTTAAGGTGGTAGATGGGGTGCCAATCAAACAGGCTGCTTTGTCCTGGATGGTATCGAGCTTCTTGAGTGTTGTTGGAGCTGCACTCATCCAGGCAAGTGGAGAGTATTCCATCACACTCCTTACTTGTGCCTTGTAAATGGTGGAAAGGCTTTGGGGAGTCAGGAGGTGAGACACTCGCTGCAAAATACCTAGCCTCTGACCTGCTCTTGTTGCCACAGTATTTATGTGGTTTGTCCAGTTAAGTTTCTGGTCAATGATGATCCCCAGGATGTTGATGGTGGGGGATTCGGCAATGGTAATGCCGTTGAATGTCAAGGGGAGGTGGTTAGAGATAGTCATTGCCTGGCACTTCTGTGGCGCAAATGTTACCTGCCACTTATCAGCCCAAGCCTGAACGTCATTCAGGTCTTGTTGCATGCGGGCATGGACTGCTTCATTATCTGCGGAGTTGTGAACGGCACTGAACACTGTGCAGTCATCAGCGAACATCCCCATTTCTGACCTTATGTTGGAGGTCAGGAGCCGAGTGGTCTTGGCGGAACCCAAACTGGACATCAGTGAGCAGGGTATTGTTGTGTAAGTGCCGCTTGATAGCACTGTCGATGACACCTTCCATCACTTTGCTGATGATAGAGAGTAGACTGATGAGGCGGTAATTGGCCGGATTGGATTTGTCCTGCTTTTTGTGGACAAGACATACCTGGGCAGTTTGCCACGTTGTCGGATAGATGCCAGTGTTGTAGCTGTACTGGAACAGCTTGGCTAGAGGTGCAGCTAGTTCTGGAGCACAAGCCTTCAGCACAATGGCCGGGGTGTTTTCGGGGCCCATAGCCTTTGCAGTATCCAGTGCGTTGAGCCGTTTCTTGATATCACATGGCGTGAATTCTGTGATGGTGGGGACCTCGGGAGTAGGCCGATAGGGATCATCCACTTGGCACTTCTGACTGAAGATGGTTGAAAACGCTTCAGCCTTGTCTTTTGCACTCACGTGCTGGGCTCCACCATCATTGAGGATGGGGATATTCATGGAGCCTCCTCCTCCTGTTAGTTGTTTAATGGTCCACCACCATTCACGACTGCAGAGCTTTGATCTGATCCGTTGATTGTGGGATCGCTAAGCCCATGCTGCTTCCGCTTTTTAGCATGCATGTAGTCCTGTGTTGCAGCTTCTCCAGGTTGGCACCTCATTTTTAGGTACGCCTGGTACTGCTCCCAGCATGCTCTTCTACACTCCTTGTTGAACCAGGGTTGGTCCCCTGGCTTGGCGGTAATGGTAGAGTGAGGGATATGCCAGGCCATGAGGTTACAGATTGTGGTGGAATACAATTCTGCTGCTGCTGATGGCCCCACAGCGCCTCATGGACACCCAGTTTTGAGCTGCTAGATCTGTTCTGATTCTATCCCATTTAGCACCGTAGAAAATAATAGGGTAATAATAGTGGGGGATTTCAACTTCCCCAATATAAATTGGGACAGTCAGAGTGTGAAAGGCTTAGAGGGTGCAGAATTCTTAAAGTGCATCCAGGAGAGCTTTTTGAGCCAACATGTAGAAAGTCCTACAAGAGAGGGGGCGGTACTGCACCTAATTCTGGGGAATGTAGCCGGGCAAGTGGTGGAAGTGTCAGTAGGAGAGCATTTTGGCGACAGTGACCATAATTCGGTGAGATTTAAGGTGGTCATGGAAAAAGACAAAGACGGCCCGGAAATAAGGGTTCTAAATTGGGGGAAGGCCGATTTTAATATGATAAGGCAGGATCTGGCCAAAGTGGACTGGGAGCAGCTGCTTATAGGAAAATCCACATCAAAACAGTGGGAGACTTTCAGAAGGGAAATAGAGAGAGTACAACGCCAACATGTTCCTGTAAAGGTCAAGGGTGGGACCAACAAGCAAAGGGAACCTTGGATGACAAGGGATATACAAAAATGCATTAGAAATAAAAGGGGGGCTTTTGGCAGTTACAAAAGACTAAAGACAGAAGAAGCCCTAGAGGAGTATAAAAAGTGCAGGGGCATACTTAAAAAAGAAATTAGGAGGGCGAGGAAGGGCCATGAAATAACACTGGCGAGCAAAATAAAGGAAAATCCTAAGATGTTTTATAAGTATATTAAGGGCAAGAGGATAACCAGGGAAAGGGTAGGGCCCATTAGGGACCAAAGTGGCAATCTGTGTGTAGAGCCAGATGATGTAGGCGGGGTTTTAAATGAATTTTTTGCATCTGTGTTCACTATGGAGAAAGACGATGCAGACATAGAAATCGGGCAAGGGGACTGTGACATACTTGAACATATTAGCATCGAGAGGGAGGAGGTGCTAGCGGTTTTAGCGGGCCAAAAAGTGGATAAATCCCCAGGCCCGGACGAGATGTATCCCAGGCTGCTGTGGGAGGCAAGGGAGGAGATTGCAGGGGCTCTGACACTAATTTTCAGAACCTCTCTGGCCACAGGGGATGTACCAGAGGACTGGAGAACAGCTAACGTAGTACCATTATTCAAGAAGGGTAGCAGGGATAAACCAGGGAATTACAGGCCAGTGAGTCTAACATCTGTGGTGGGGAAATTATTGGAAAAAATTCTGAGGGACAAAATTAATCTCCACTTGGAGAGGCAAGGATTAATCGGGGATAGTCAGCATGGCTTTGTCAAGGGTAAATCATGTCTAACAAATCTGATCGAATTTTTCGAGGGGGTGACTAGTGGGGTGGATGAGGGAAATGCTGTGGATGTGGTTTACATGGACTTCAGTAAAGCTTTTGACAAAGTCCCGCATAGGAGACTGGTCAAGAAGGTAAGAGCCCATGGGATCCAGGGGGCCTTGGCGCGTTGGATCCTAAACTGGCTGAGTGGCAGGAGGCAGAGGGTGATGGTCGAAGGTTGCTTTTGTGACTGGAAGCCTGTGTCCAGTGGGGTACCTCAGGGATCGGTGCTGGGTCCCTTATTGTTTGTGATCTACATAAATGATTTGGATGAGAATGTAAAAGGTATGATCAGTAAGTTCGCAGATGACACGAAAATTGGTGGGGTGGTAAATTGCGAGGAGGAAAGCCTCCGGCTACAGGACGATATAAACGGGTTGGTCAGATGGGCGGAAAAGTGGCAAATGGAATTTAACCCTGAAAAGTGCGAGGTGATGCATTTTGGACGGACAAATAAGGCAAGGGAATACACAATGAGTGGTAGGACCCTAGGAAGTACAGAGGGTCAGAGGGACCTTGGTGTACATGTACATAGATCCCTGAAGGCAGCGGAGCAGGTAGATAAGGTGGTTAAAAAGGCATATGGGATACTTGCCTTCATTAGCCGAGGCATAGAATATAAGAGCAGGGAGGTTATGATGGAGCTGTACAAAACGCTGGTGAGGCCACAGCTGGAGTACTGTGTGCAGTTCTGGTCGCCTCACTATAGGAAGGATGTGATTGCTTTGGAGAGGGTGCAGAGAAGATTCACCAGGATGTTGCCTGGGATGGAGCGCCTCAGCTATGAAGAGAGGCTGGACAGGCTGGAGTTGTTTTCCTTGGAGCAGAGAAGGCTGAGGGGGGACCTGATTGAGGTGTACAAAATAATGAGGGGCATAGATAGGGTAGATAAAGAGGAACTTTTCCCCTTAGTGGGGGGGTCAATAACAAGGGGGCATAGATTCAGGGTAAGGGGCAGGAGATTTAGAGGGGATTTGAGGAGGAACTTTTTCACCCAGAGGGTGGTTGGAATGTGGAACTCAATGCCTGAAAGGGTGGTAGAGGCAGGAACCCTCACAACATTCAAGAAGCATTTGGATGAGCACTTGGAATGCCAATGCATACAAGGCTATGGACCAAATGCTGGAAAATGGGATTAGACTGGACAGGGATGGATGGGCGGCGCAGACACGATGGGCCGAAGGGCCTCTTTCTGTGCTGTAAAACTCTGTGACTATGACTCTATAACATGATGGAAGGTGTCCTCAGTGTGAAGACGGGACTTCGTCTCCACAATGACTGTGCAGTGGTCACTGCAACCAATGCTGTCATGGACCGATGCATCTATGGCAGGTGAGGACGAGGTCAAGTAGGTTTTTCCCTCGTGTTGGCTCTCTTACCACCTGTCGCAGGCCCAGACTGGCAGTTATGTCCTTCAGAACTCAGTGCTACTGCTCCACTCTTGGAGATGGACATTGAAGTTCGAGTACATTCTGTGCCCTTGCTACTCTCAGTGCTTCTTCCAAGTGGTGTTCAACATGGCGGAGTGCTGATTCATCAGCTGAGGGAGGGTGGTAGGTGGTAATCAGCAGGAGGTTTCCTTGCTCATGTTTGACTTGAAGCCATGAGGTCCAGAGTCAATTTTGAGGACTCCCAGGGCCACTCCTTCCTGACTGTATACCACTGTGCCACCACCCCTGGTGAGTCTGTTCTGCCGGTGGGACAGGACATACCCAGGAATGGTGATGGAGGAGTCTGGGACATTGGCTGAAAGGTATGATTATGTCAGGCTATTGTTTGACTAGTCTGTGGGACAGCTCTCCCAATTTTGGCACAAGTCCCCAGATATTGGTGAGGAGGACTTTGCAGGGTTGATTGGGTTGTCGTGTCCATAGTCGGTGCCAAGGTCAATCCATCCGGTTTCGTTCTTATTATGATGTTTTGTAGCGGTGAGTTACAACTGAGTGGCTTGCTCGGCCATTTCAGAGGGCAGTTAAGAGTCAACCACATTACTGTCTGGAGTCACATATAGGCCAGACCAGGGAAAGACGGCAGATTTCCTTCCTGAAGGACATTAGTGAACCAGATGGGTTTTTATGACAATCCAATAGTTTCATGGTTACCATTATTGATACTAGCTTTTTATTCCAGATTTATTTAATTAACTGAATTTAAATTCCCCAGCTGCCGTGGTGGGATTGGAACTCACGTCCCCGGATCATTAGTCCAGGCCTCTGGATTACTAGCCCAGTGACATTACCACTACGCTACCGTTTTCTCTCCACAGATGCTGTCTGACCTGCTGAGTATTTCCAGCATTTTCTGTTTTTATTTGTGAGCTTCTAAAGTTGGGCGCACTGACTCTGTGCTGAGTTCTGTGACCTGCCTTCGGGTAACGAACCACACCAGCGACCCAGTCAGCTAGTTTCTGCCGTGTCCAACTTTCCACGCAGTCTCGGGGCTAATATTGCAACTGTGTCAATGGTAGAATTTACAAAATGCCCACAGACAGGGACAAACAGGCTGTAAAGGAAATCAGCAGATTTCCCGAGTGACCCCTGAATGGTTCCACAGTGCTGTATTATGGTTAGATTCCCAAAGAGTCGCGCTCCCCTCTGGGGAGCCAAGCTGTCCGATTGGCAGCTAGGACTGGGTAAGACTTGCAGATGCCCAATCAGTAACTTGCCTTTGTTCCCGGGCAGTGTCTTTGGCCATGGATTCGACTCGGATGATGATATTCCCTCGCCTCCCGTCGCACAGGCCCCCATCTTTGTGCCAGACTCGGACAGACGCCTTTCAGGATCCAGTAGACGAGGTGAGATTGTTCTCTGCGAGCTGTTTGAGTGAGAGTTATTCAACAGTGAAATGTTTGCATTCTCAAAACAAACTGAAGCATTAACAAGTTTCAGAAGTTTCTTGGACAAAGTTGTTAGCTGTTTCTCGTGTCAATTATTGTTCACGGTGATTATTATTCTGGTGATTATTGCTCACAGTGATTATTGCTCACGGTGATTATTGCTAGTGGTTAGTATTGCTCATGGTGATTATTATTCTGGTGATCATTGCTCACGGTGAGTATTGTTCACGGTGATTATTATTCTGGTGATTATTGCTCACGGTGATTATTGCTCACGGTGATTATTGCTAGTGGTTAGTATTGCTCACGGTGATTATTATTCTGGTGATCATTGCTCACGGTGAGTATTGTTCACAGTGATTATTATTATGGTGATTATTGCTCACGGTGATTATTGCTCATGACGATTATTGTTCTGGTGATTATTGCAAGCGGCGAGAATTGGTCGTGGCGATTATTATTCTGGTGATTATTATTCTGGTGATTGTTGTTGGATTTTTTGTCTGTGTGTTTTTGATAGACTCCAATGCCTTCAATGAACGGCGCTCTCAAAAAGGACTTGATCGCTATCTTGACAGCCTGTTTGATCCTGTGTTATCATATGAAAATGGGGTAAGGAAATTCAGGCACGCTGTAAATGGTAACACGTCAGTGAGACAAGATACTTCCTTCCAAAAGGCAGTGATGCATTGTTGAGGATTCAGGGATGAGTAAGAAGGAAGATTCCAGAACTCAGGACTCAGTTATGAGGACAGAGTTACAGAAAATTAAGAATCCTCAAACAAGATTCAAGATTAGAAAGGATTTTGTCCCAAAGAATATGAGATGAATGGAATGGATTCCCAGCAACATTAGGTCAGTTACACTTTTTAATAAAAGAGCTGAATGAATATCTGATGACGAATAGAACCAAGGGTTAGAGGGTAAGTACCTGCAGAGATAATTGATGTTGTAAAGAGCACAGAACCCTGGAGCCTTACACCACCGAAGTAGGCCACTCGGGCCATCATGTCTGACCCGGCCCTTTGCTAGACCTACCCAAAACCAATCCCACACTGTCCCCATAGCCCTGAATCTATCGGCTTGATATATTTATCCAATTTTCCCTTAAAATCTCTCTGCCACAGCACCGGCGTAGCTCAGCATTTCATACTCCACAACCGTCTGTGTATACAATTCCCCCTCACTACCTTCTGCACTCGCTCTGTGACAATTTTAAATTGATAATCCCTTGTCACTGACTCCCCAACCAGAGGAACAGTCTTTCCCTATTCACACTATCAAAACCCTTCATAACTTTAAACGCCTCCATTAAATCTCCTAACCTTGCTCTGCTCCAGTGGGAACAGTCCCAGAATCACTCCCATATCTATATCTCCCAGCCCTGCACCATTCTGGTGAATCTACACTGTTCGCTCTCTCTGACTTTAATGTCCTGTCTATAAAGGGCCGTCCATAACTGCACAAAGTCTGTAACTGTGGCCTTAATGGGTGGGGGAAATTTCCACAGGCTCTTTCCCACTCACGCACCCTGTTCCTGGGGTTCCTGCGGATCTTCAGTTGGCGTTACCCTGGATGTGTGGGAGATCCCTGTGGAAATTCACCCCTACTTCTTTATTCTTGTATTCAACGGTCACATTTATAAATCAGGAAAGTGAGGTGGTTCCTGAGGCACTGGGACCATGGAGATGGTAGAGAGTCACCCATTGGGGTGTTCGGGTTGGACCAGTATTCTGGAGGGTGTTCGGGTTGGTCCAGTATTCTGGAGGGTGTTTGGGTTGGTCCAGTATTCTGGAGGGTGTTTGGGTTGGTCCAGTATTCTGGAGGGTGTTTGGGTTGGTCCAGTATTCTGGAGGGTGTTCGGGTTGGACCAGTATTCTGGAGGGTGTACGGGTTGGTCCAGTATTCTGGAGGGTGTTTGGGTTGGTCCAGTATTCTGGAGGGTGTTCGGGTTGGACCAGTATTCTGGAGGGTGTTCGGGTTGGTCCAGTATTCTGGAGGGTGTTCGGGTTGGTCCAGTATTCTGGAGGGTGTTCGGGTTGGTCCAGTATTCTGGAGGGTGTACGGGTTGGTCCAGTATTCTGGAGGGTGTTTGGGTTGGTCCAGTATTCTGGAGGGTGTACGGGTTGGTCCAGTATTCTGGAGGGTGTTCGGGTTGGTCCAGTATTCTGGAGGGTGTTCGGGTTGGTCCAGTATTCTGGAGGGTGTTCGGGTTGGTCCAGTATTCTGGAGGGTGTTCGGGTTGGTCCAGTATTCTGGAGGGTGTACGGGTTGGTCCAGTATTCTGGAGGGTGTACGGGTTGGTCCAGTATTCTGGAGGGTGTTCGGGTTGGTCCAGTATTCTGGAGGGTGTTCGGGTTGGTCCAGTATTCTGGAGGGTGTTCGGGTTGGTCCAGTATTCTGGAGGGTGTACGGGTTGGTCCAGTATTCTGGAGGGTGTTCGGGTTGGTCCAGTATTCTGGAGGGTGTTCGGGTTGGACCAGTATTCTGGAGGGTGTTCGGGTTGGTCCAGTATTCTGGAGGGTGTTCGGGTTGGACCAGTATTCTGGAGGGTGTAGAATTCACGATAAAGCAGACGGCATGTGGAAGAAGTGGCTTGATGGGATGACTGACCTTTGCATGTTGTGTAGATCTCCATTGTTGTGACTGCCGGCACCCTCACGTGTACTATTCACCCAGTGCCGGCAGCAGCTCAGTCAGGCAGTGAGCCGCCACTCCTGGATGGGTAACAAGGTCAAGCTGAAGCTTTGGGAATTGGCATTGAGGAGTCGGACTTGCCTGAGCTTTCGGGCACAAAGCCCAGAGAGATTGCCACTGCTTTTCCATTTTACAGATATTAAAGGATTCAGAAAACAAGATGCTGAGGGAACCTTTAAAAGTCAAAGATAAAAACATGAATGTCAAGAAAAGCACTTTAACTTTCAGATTTCATTAACTAATGGGGCTTGTTAAGCTATGGAGATAGTTATGTTGTGGGGTTTAATTCAGTAGCAGGTTTAAATTGAGGATTTTTATAGTTCCATCATTAGTTGAGTTGCTGGGTTTTAAATAGCATTTGGTGAAGTTTCTGGGTTTGGTTAAGTAGCAGATTTCATCGAGCGGCAGGGTTTGGTTTGAAGCATTTTTCTTCCTCCCATTTTAAGGATTTGGAACGATCTTCCTTAGTGTCAACCCGGATGAAGGGAGGTGGAAAAGTAGGAACTGGCAATGGAGACGGGACCCAGCTGACCCCTGTGAGACCCACGGAGACCCCGGGAGCCCAGCAAGGTCAGTATTCCGCGGGGCTGTTTGACCGGAGCTTCCCATTGACCGGTAAAGATTCCGTCTGACCCAGTCATTTCGTTATGATCGGGGTGAAGCAGTGACTTTTTTTAAACCGTAAATAATATTAACTCTCACACTGGTGCCAACCTCTGACGGGTTTCGCAGCGTCGGTGAACCCCCCCTGCTCTCCGTTGGGGCAATGGGGAGGAAAGGAAAAAGACCCAAAGCTCTTTACCGAGGAAGCCCCAGGCCCATTACAGGAGAATTACCCCATTCCCGTTCCCGTTCCCAGCCCCATTCCCTGTCGCAGGGATACCTGGAAAAAAGGAAAGACGAGAAAATACAAAGTAATTTCAAGTCTAAGGAAAGAGCAAAGGTAATTGATTAGAATGTAATTTAATTAGCACTGTCGTTCTTTAATGTTGTTTTCTAGGCTGTGATCCTTCTCAACTGAATGCCCAGCAGCAAGATTTCATAAACCAGCAAGCCTACCTCCTGGTGAGTTCTAGTTTAATTATCTTAACCAGTGACAACATCGAGTGATTTATGAACTAAAACAGCCCAGTGCTCCTGATGGTTTGTGGGACTGACCATCGGCTATTTGGAGTTATAATCTTGAAGTGATAATCTTGGTTCGGGTTATCCTGGGCCAGGAGAGGAAAAATCCCCAAGGTTCCCGCTCCTGCTTGCTGCCCAGTGATCCCTGCTAGCAGGGCGAGTGTTTGGGCAGCAGGATTGGGCTGTGATGCTCTCCTGTGATACTCCTGGACTAGACTCGCACAAAGAATTGCCACTTGGTCAAGGTGCTAGAGGGGTGGTGGTGCCCATGGAACCAAACCCACAGTGTTCTGATTCAGAGGAGAGAGTGCTATTAACTGAGCCAAGCTAACACTTAACATGGTCTATATTGGACATTGATAACAAACTGATAATACTTTTCAGTCCTATCCAAATGCTGTCTTTGGGATTTAAATGTTTTGTGTCATCTCTTTGTTGCACTAACAGGCCCAGCAAATGACCCTGCAGGCCATGGTTCTCCAACAGCAAATGACAAGTGCCAGCCCACCAGACCCCAGCCTGAACCATGACCCCAGCGCTGCCATGAAAGCCACTAACAGCACCCAAAGTGCACCAATCACAGCACCCAAACCAAAAGTGGGCCTTCCTGCTCAGGTGAGTGTAATGAATGTATCTCAGAAGTTTATGTGTGCAAATGGACGCTGCGTATCAAAGGAATGATTAGTGTCTTCATGAGTTTCCGGGTGGGATATTTCACACAAGTTCACGGCACTAGTGTGAGGAAGCCGATAATGAGTCAGGCGTACAGCGCTGTCTCTGGGATCAAATCCAAAATCTTCTAGAATCTTTGTGGTAGGAGCCAATGTCTTCTGGATTTCTTCCTGCCCATAGTCCCACTTACTCTCCTTGTTCTGTTGTAATGTGATCACTGCCTCAGCTTGCGAGCCAATACTTTCTCACCGTTAACACACCAACACATAAATGTTCGTTGCTTTCTCTATATGCAGTGTATTTTTGTACTCATCGAGGCTAGAGTAGTGTGGACTAGAATGGTTTTCTAGGTTTAGTAACCATAAAACACTCCCAGCTCAGCTTTAGACTTTCTCCCAGAGATGTACCTTAGCCCCAAACTATAAGAGCACCCACCTTACTGTGGCAGTGTGATATTTCCAACGCCCACACTAGCTATTCATTGTTTTTGCAGGGTGACACCCCCAGTTCCGTACTGAGCAGTTTGATGTCATGGGCTCAAGCTCATTAGGAACTGGATAGAGACTTTTTTTTTAGGAGTGTTTGAAACCCTTCTATCATCTGCCCAGCCCCAAGGCGTCACAGGCCATTCACCAACTGTGGGAACACTGCCTGTTTCCAGATCTGTAGGAGGGTGCGAGAGGATGCAAGAGTGTGTCGGAGGGTATGTGAGGGTGCGGGGGGGCGCAGGAGGATGTACAGAGAGTGTAGGAGGGTGTCTCAGGGTGTAATATATTGTGGGAGGGCGCGGGAAGGTGTGGGAGGGCGCGTAAGGGTGTGGGAGGACGCGGGTGGATGTAAGAAGGGTTGGGGGAGGTTCCCATCTCTTCATGACCAATTGGAAACTTGGTGAATCCTCTTAGCAGTCAAAAAGAACTTGCATTTCTATAGCATCTTTCATGACCTCAGAGCATCCCAAAGCACTTTACAGCCAATGAAGTACTTTTGAAGTGTAGTCACCGAGTGTAATGTATCCAAGTTTGCTGATGATACAAAGCTAGGTGGGACAGTAAGCTGTGAGGAGAACACAGAGTCTGCAAAGGGATATAGATAGACTGAGTGAGTGGGCAGTAAGGTGGCAGATGGAGTATAATGCAGGGAAATGTGAGGTTATTCACTTTGGTAGGAAGAATAGAAAAACAGAATATTTTTTAAATGGTGAGAAACTTTCAAATGTTGGTGTTCAGAGAGATTTGGGTGTCCTCGTGCAAGAAACACAGAAAGCTAGCGTGCAGGTACAGCAAGCAATAAGGAAGGCAAATGGCATGTTGGCCTTTATTGCAAGGGGGTTGGAGTATAAGAGTAAGGAAGTCTTGCTACAATTGTACAGGGCCTTGGTGAGACCACACCTGGAGTACTGGGCACAGTTTTGGTCTCCTTATCTAAGGAAGGATATACTTGTCTTGGAGGCGGTGCAACAAAGGTTCACTAGATTGATTCCTGGGGTGAGAGGGCTGTCCTATGAGGAGAGGTTGTGTAGAATGGGCCGATACTCTCTGGAGTTTAGAAGAATGAGAGGTGATCTCATTGAAACATAAGATTCTGAGGGGGATTGACAGGGTAGATGCTGAGAGGTTGTTTCCCCTGGCTGGAGTGTCTAGAACCAGGGGTCACAGTCTCAGGATAAGGGGTCGGCCATTTAAGACTGAGATGAGGAGGAATTTCTTCACTCAGAGGGTTGTGAATCTTTGGAATTCTCTACCCCAGAGGGCTGTGAATGCTGAGTCTTTGAGTATATTCAAGGCTGAGATCGATAGATTTTTGGACTCTAGGGGAATCAAGGGATATGGGGATTGGGCGGGAAAGTGGAGTTGAGGTCGAAGATCAGCCATGGTCTTATTGAATGGCGGAGCAGGTTCGAGGGGCCGTATGACCGACTCCTGCTCTTATTTCTTATGTTCTTATGTAATGTAGGGAAACGCAGCAGCCAATTTGCGCACAGCAAGATCCCACAAACAGCAATGTGAGAATGACCAGATCATCCGATTTAGTGATGTTGGTTGAATTGCAATTATTATCCAGGACAGTGGGTAGAACTCCTCTGCTCTTCGTCGAATAGTGCCAGCAGATCTTTTACATCCACCTGAGAGGGCAGATGGGGCCTCAGTTTAACATCTCATCAGAAAGGCAGTGACGTAAGAAAACTACTAGGCACTTGGTCTAAGCGTTAAACAAAGCTTTAATCAACTGTTTTACAACATGGCGGTCTAGTTGTGTCCTTCACTAGTTCCTGTTAAGAATGTCCTGTGCAAGCTGGGCCCGTGCCTGAGTATTTATACTCTCCCTGGACAGCGCCACCCGCAGGCTGCTCAGTATTATTTCATAAGTCTTTCTTTCATGAATGACTGATTCATGTCAGACGGCACCTCTGACAATGCAGCACACCCTCAGTACTGTGCCCCCCTCCCCAGACAATGCAGATCTCCCTCAGTACTGACCAATGTTCCCTCTAGTTTTCTTTTTGGTGTGTGGTCCCTTTAATGTGTTGCGTGGCCCATTCAAATTTCCGCGCATGCGTGTTTTTTCCATTTAAAAGCCAGTGAGCCGGCTGCGCGGGACCTCCAGACCGCTGTGCAACCGCGCAACTTAACGGAAACATTGGTACTGACCCTCCGACAGTGCAGCACTCCCTCAGTACTGCCCCTCCGACAGTACAGCGCTCCCTGAGTACTGCCCCTCCGACAATACAGCGCTCCCTCAGTACTGCCCCTCCGACAGTACAGCGCTCCCTCAGTAATGCCCCTTCGACAGTACAGCGCTCCCTGAGTACTGCCCCTCCAACAGTACAGTGCTCCCTCAGTACTGCCCCTCCGATAGTACAGCGCTCCCTGAGTACTGACCCTCTGACAGTGCAGCACTCCCTCAGTACTGCCCCTCCGACAGTGTAACACTCCCTGAGTACTGACCTTCCGACAGTGCAGCGCTCCCTCAGTACTGCCGCTCCGACAGTGCAGTGCTCCCTGAGTACTGACCCTCTGACAGTACAGCACTCCCTCAGTACTGCCCCTCTGACAGTACAGCGCTCCCTGAGTACTGACCCTCCGACAGTGCAGCACTCCCTCAGTACTGCCCCTCCGACAGTGTAACACTCCCTGAGTACTGACCCTCCGACAGTACAGCACTCCCTCAGTACTGCCCCTCCGACAGTACAGCACTCCCTGAGTACTGACCCTCCGACAGTGCAGCACTCCCTCAGTACTGCCCCTCCGAAAGTGTAACACTCCCTGAGTACTGACCCTCCGACAATGCAGCGCTCCCTCAGTACTGCCCCTCCGACAGTGCAGGGCTCCCTCAGTACTGCCCCTCGGACAGTGTAACACTCCCTGAGTACTAACCCTCCGACAGTGTGACACTCCCTCAGTACTGTCCCTCTGACAGTGCGGTGCTCCCTCAGTACTGTCCACTTTGGTGTCAAAAACAAGAAGGCAGATTAGGACCCCAGCTATTCACAGTATATATTAATGATCTAGACGAGGGAACTAGATGTAATATCTCCAAGTTTGCAGACAACACAAAGCTGGGTGGGTGTGTGTGCTGTGAGGAGGATGCCGAGAAATTCCAGTATGATTTGGACAGGTTGGGTGATTGGGCAGATGCAGTATAATGTGGATAAATGCGAGGTTATCCACTTTGGTGGCAAAAACAGGAAGGCAGATTATTATCTGAATGGCAATAGATTGGGAGAAGGGGAAGTGCATTGAGACCTGGGCGTCCTTGTGCACCAGTCGCTGAAGGTAAACACGCAGGTGCAGCAGGCGGTTAAGAAGGCAAATGGTATGTTGGCCTTCGTAGCGAGGGGGTTTGAGTAAAGGAACAAGGATGTCTTGCTGCAGTTGTACAGGGCCTTGGTGAGACCACATCTTGAGTATTGTGTGCAGTTTTGGTCGCCTTATCTGAAGAAGAATGTTCTTGCCATGGAGGGAGTGCAGCGAAGATTCACCAGACTGATACCTGGGATGGCAGGAATGACGTATGAGGAGAGATTGGGTCGATTGGGCTTATATTCGTCAGCGTTTAGAAGAATGAGAGGGGATCTCATTGAAACTTATAAAATTCTAACAGGACTAGACAGACTAGATGCAGGAAGGATGTTCCCAATGGTCGGGGAGTCCAGAACCAGGGGTCACAGTCTAAGGATAAGGGGTAAGCCATTTAGGACAGAGATGAGGAGGAATTTCTTCACCCAGAGAGTGGTGAACCTGTGGAATTCTCTACCACAGAAGGCAGTAGAGGCCAATTCATTAAATATATTCAAGAAGGAGTTGGATATATTTCTTAAGGCTAAAGGGATCAAGGGATATGGGGAGAAAGCAGGGGCAGGGCACTGAATTTGGATGATCAGCCATGATCGCATTGAATGGCGCAGCAGGCTCGAGGGGCCGAATGGCCTACTCCTGCTCCTATCTTCTATGTTTCTATATGTTTCTATGTCCCTCCGACAGTGCGGCACTCCCTCAGTATTGCCCCTCCGACAGTGTGGCACTCCCTCAGTACTGTCCCTCCGACAGTGCGGTGCTCCCTCAGTACTGCCCCTCCGACAGTGCGGCGCTCCCTCAGTACTGCCCCTCCGACAGTGCAGCGCTCTCTCAGTACTGCCCCTCCGACAGTGCAGCCCTCCCTCAGTACTGTCCCTCCGACAGTGTGACACTCCCTCAGTACTGTCCCTCCGACAGTGTGACACTCCCTCAGTACTGTCCCTCCGACAGTGTAACACTCCCTCAGTATTGACCCTCCGACAGTGTAACACTCCCTCAGTACTGCCCCTCCGACAGTGTAACACTCCCTCAGTACTGTCCCTCCGACAGTGTAACACTCCCTCAGTATTGACCCTCTGACAGTGTAACACTGCCTCAGTATTGACCCTCCGACAGTGTAACACTCCCTCAGTACTGCCCCTCCGACAGTGTAGCGCTCCCTCAGTATTGCCCCTCCGACAGTGTGGCACTCCCTCAGTACTGTCTCTCCAACAGTGCGGCACTCCCTCAGTACTGTCCCTCCGACAGTGTAACACTCCCTCAGTACTGTCCCTCCGACAGTGCAGCGCTCCCTCAGTACTGTCCCTCCGACAGTGCGGCGCTCCCTCAGTACTGTCCCTCCGACAGTGCGGCACTCCCTCAGTACTGTCCCTCCGACAGTGTAACACTCCCTCAGTACTGTCCCTCCGACAGTGCTGCATTCCCTCAGTACTGTCCCTCCGACAGTGTAACACTCCCTCTGTATTGACCCTCCGACAGTGCAGCGCTCCCTCAGTACTGCCCCTCCGACAGTGTAACACTCCCTCAGTACTGTCCCTCCGACAGTGTAACACTCCCTCAGTACTGTCCCTCCGACAGTGTAACACTCCCTCAGTACTGTCCCTCCGACAGTGCGGTGCTCCCTCAGTACTGCCCCTCCGACAGTGCGGCGCTCCCTCAGTACTGCCCCTCCGACAGCGCAGCGCTCTCTCAGTACTGCCCCTCCGACAGTGCAGCCCTCCCTCAGTACTGTCCCTCCGACAGTGTAACACTCCCTCAGTACTGTCCCTCCGACAGTGCGGTGCTCCCTCAGTACTGTCCCTCCGACAGTGCGGCGCTCCCTCAGTACTGCCCCTCCGACAGTGCAGCGCTCTCTCAGTACTGCCCCTCCGACAGTGCAGCCCTCCCTCAGTACTGTCCCTCCGACAGTGTGACACTCCCTCAGTACTGTCCCTCCGACAGTGTGACACTCCCTCAGTACTGTCCCTCCGACAGTGTAACACTCCCTCAGTATTGACCCTCCGACAGTGTAACACTCCCTCAGTACTGCCCCTCCGACAGTGTAACACTCCCTCAGTACTGTCCCTCCGACAGTGTAACACTCCCTCAGTATTGACCCTCCGACAGTGTAACACTCCCTCAGTACTGCCCCTCCGACAGTGTAACACTCCCTCAGTATTGACCCTCCGACAGTGCAGCGCTCCCTCAGTACTGCCCCTCCGACAGTGTAACACTCCCTCAGTACTGTCCCTCCAACAGTGTAACACTCCCTCAGTACTGTCCCTCCGACAGTGCGGTGCTCCCTCAGTACTGCCCCTCCGACAGTGCGGCGCTCCCTCAGTACTGCCCCTCCGACAGTGCAGCGCTCTCTCAGTACTGCCCCTCCGACAGTGCAGCCCTCCCTCAGTACTGTCCCTCCGACAGTGTGACACTCCCTCAGTACTGTCCCTCCGACAGTGTGACACTCCCTCAGTACTGTCCCTCCGACAGTGTAACACTCCCTCAGTATTGACCCTCCGACAGTGTAACACTCCCTCAGTACTGCCCCTCCGACAGTGTAACACTCCCTCAGTACTGTCCCTCCGACAGTGTAACACTCCCTCAGTATTGACCCTCCGACAGTGTAACACTCCCTCAGTACTGTCCCTCCGACAGTGTAACACTCCCTCAGTATTGACCCTCCGACAGTGTAACACTCCCTCAGTACTGTCCCTCCGACAGTGTAACACTCCCTCAGTACTGCCCCTCCGACAGTGCGGTGCTCCCTCAGTACTGCCCCTCTGACAGTGCAGCGCTCCCTCAGTACTGCCCCTCCGACAGTGCGGTGCTCCCTCAGTACTGCCCCTCTGACAGTGCAGCGCTCCCTCAGTACTGACCCTCCGACAGTGCGGTGCTCCCTCAGTACTGTCCCTCTGACAGTGCGGCGCTCTCTCAGTACTGCCCCTCCAACAGTGCGGCACTCCCTCAGTACTGTCCCTCCGACAGTGTAACACTCCCTCAGTACTGTCCCTCCGACAGTGCGGTGCTCCCTCAGTACTGACCCCCCGACAGTGTAACACTCCCTCAGTACTGTCCCTCCGACAGTGCGGTGCTCCCTCAGTACTGACCCTCTGACAGTGCGGCGCTCCCTCAGTACTGTCCCTCCGACAGTGCGGCGCTCCCTCAGTACTGTCCCTCCGACAGTGCGGCGCTCCCTCAGTACTGCCCCTCCGACAGTGCAGCGCTCCCTCAGTACTGTCCCTCCGACAGTGCGGTGCTCCCTCAGTACTGCCCCTCTGACAGTGCGGCGCTCCCTCAGTACTGTCCCTCCGACAGTGCGGTGCTCCCTCAGTACTGTCCCTCTGACAGTGCAGCGCTCCCTCAGTACTGTCCCTCCGACAGTGCGGTGCTCCCTCAGTACTGCCCCTCCGACAGTGCGGTGCTCCCTCAGTACTGTCCCTCTGACAGTGCAGCGCTCCCTCAGTACTGTCCCTCCGACAGTGCGGTGATCCCTCAGTACTGCCCCTCCGACAGTGCGGTGCTCCCTCAGTACTGTCCCTCCGACAGTGCGGTGCTCCCTCAGTACTGCCCCTCCGACAGTGCGGTGCTCCCTCAGTACTGTCCCTCCGACAGTGCTGTGCTCCCTCAGTACTGTCCCTCCGACAGTGCGGTGCTCCCTCAGTACTGTCCCTCCGACAGTGCGGCGCTCCCCCAGTACTGCCCCTCTGACAGTGCGGCGCTCCCTCAGTACTGCCCCTCCGACAGTGCAGTGCTCGCTCAGTACTGCCCCTCTGACAGTGCGGCGCTCCCTCAGTACTGCCCCTCCGACAGTGCAGCGCTCCCTCAGTACTGCCCCTCTGACAGTGCGGCGCTCCCTCAGTACTGCCCCTCTGACAGTGCGGCGCTCCCTCAGTACTGCCCCTCCGACAGTGCGGCGCTCCCTCAGTACTGCCCCTCCGGCAGTGCGGCGCTCCCTCGGGCTCAATTCCCTGGAATGGGATTTGAACCCGCAGCCTCCTGACTGAGGTGTTTTGCTACCCACTGAGCCCCGGCTGACACAAGGAAGAAGTGATGTGCTTATTTATCACTTATTCCAGGTAGACAGACATTGCATTTGGAATATTAAATTATCACCTGTTCTATATTTTTCACAGATTAATGCCGCCAACAAAGTCCCAGCCCAGCCGCTGATCTCCCACGATGCTGCCAAAGGGAAGCTACCTGTCAACAGGCCGAGTAAGTCACCCTCAGCACACCGACCAAAGTGCTGGCTGGAGAGTTTAGAACCAGGGGTCACAGTCTCAGGATAAGGGGTCGGCCATTTAGGACTGAGATAAGGAGGAATTTCTTCACTCAGAGGGTTGTGAATCTTTGGAATTCTCTACCCCAGAGGGCTGTGGATGCTCAGTCGTTGAGTATATTCAAGACTGAGATCGATAGATTTTGGACTCTAGGGGAATCTTGGGATATGGGAAAGTGGATTTGAGGTCGATGATCAGCCATGACCTTATTGAATGGCTACTCCTGCTCTAATTCTTATGCTCGTATGTTCTCATATAGGAAATCATAACCAGCTCAGTTATACTTTAGGCTGGCATGGAGATCAGAGGGGTTAGATAGCTGCCCCTGGGATCGATAGATAGCTGTTCCTGGGGTAGATAGATAACTGTCCCTTGGATTGATAGATAGCTGTCCCTGGGATAGATCGATAGCTGCCCCTGGGATCGATAGATAGCTGTCCCTAGGATAGATCGATAGCTATCCCTGGGATAGATCGATAGCTGTCCCTGGGATAGATCGATAGCTGTCCCTGGGATCGATAGATAGCTGTCCCTGGGATCGATAGATAGCTGTTCCTGGGGTAGATAGATAGCTGTCCCTGGGATAGGTCCAGCATCTCGTGAAGTGGTGTGCCGATAACAACCTGGCCCTTAACATCAAGAAAACCAAAGAAATCATTGTGGACTTCAGGAAGTCTAAAGGCGGAAGTCACACCCCCATCCACATCCATGGGGCTGTGGTGGAAAGGGTGGACAACTTTAAGTTCCTCAGAGTCCACATCACGGAAGACCTCTCCTGGTCCCTCAATACCTCCTCTCTGGTGAAGAAGGCCCAGCAGCGCCTATATTTCCTAAGGAGGCTGAAGGGATGTAACCCGTCACCCCTGATCCTCTCTAACTTTTACCGCTGCACAATAGAGAGCATCCTGGCGAACTGTATCACAGTATGGTATGGCAGCTGTAGCTACTATGACCGGAAAGCCCTGCAGCGGGTAGTCAAAACTGCCCAACGCATTACCGGCACCCGGCTACCGACCATAGAGCACATATACCAGAAACGCTGTTTACGGAGGTCACAGACCATCATCAAAGACCCTACTGTTGTAGGAAAAATGATTCCTCGGAAACTAGACTTTGAGTAAGAGAGACAACTTTATTAAATGACAGAGCTCTGGGAGAAGCGTCTGCAACCACGCGGTCTGCGAGAGCACCTTCTCCCCGATTGTAGTACGTGCCGAGCTTATATACAATTCCAAAAAGTTGGTTTTAGATCATTTACATTCATCCAATCAATTCGTTTATTAGCGCATATCGTTATTTTCCTCCAGTCAGGAGTTTACACACTTGTGTTGCCAATTCTGCCTCCTCAGGTCTTCGTTCCGTCTTGTTCCGTCCGCATCACCAGCGGAATGTGATTAGTTCGATAATAGGGTACAGGTGATTAGTTCGATAATAGGATACCAGTGAACCTTGTTAGTCCTCAGTGATTCAATTAGTCCCAGTCAGCGAATTTGTTGTTTGTGTCTTTTCCAGCAAAATCTTGTCCAGCAATCTTGTCCAGCAAAATTTTATTCTAACAGTCCCTCCTCTTGGTCCTGGAGCATGATTCATTTGCTCCCAGATGACCATCCTCGGTCCCCCTTTCGTCGGTGCTTACAGCCACTGGCTTATGTCCGGGGGTTCGGTTGCTCCTTCGACAGTGTCGTATTGGTGTTCTTCGTCCCTTGGTAGCAGGTTGGTGTGTTCCTCCACGATAGAGGCGATCGGCATCACAGTTTTCATAGCAGTTTGGCACTCATTTCTCTCAGGGACTCAGCCGTATCGTTGGCTATTTGTTCGAGCACTGCTGCCATGTTTATGGATTCCCTTGCTATTTTTCCTGTTCCGTACCAGGGGAATGCTATAGCCCAGAATCTTTCGGTTTCCGTAATAGCTCTCTTAACACGCTTGGCTGGTTGCCATAACGACTGGTACCCGTAGTGGTGGGTTAGGGAGGATAAATAATGGATGTATGGTACTACGTATCCTATATAGCATGACCCAGTCCAGGTTCGTGGAAGCCATGGATACGCCTTATATCCGCAAATGAAATAGGTATTATTATAGGCCTCAAATTTGTTCCAAAGTTGGTACATGATCCCAGGTATTCCCCTCCAGGGTAGATTGCTAGTCCGGTTTAGCACTTCGGATAAATTAAACGTTCCCACGTAGGGCCATTCTAGGGCACCTGGTGGTTTAGTACTGGTTTTGGTTAAAGTGTAATTATACTTGCACTTACTCCATCCAACCACTAACCCTGTCTCGTCATAGTTTACCAAGCAGACTTCCCCCTCTGCATTGTTTAGTTCTCCCCCTGTGCTGACTAATAGCTCTTCTGGATACCTTTGATTATCGTACTGGGGATGAAACCATCCTTTAAAGTTCGTGGGGTTATACCCTGCCTGTTTCCACTCATGTTCCAGCTGACCTGGATTCAAGCTATTTTGGGTTTGTATGGTATCCTCCTTATTCCAGGTGGTATTAGAGTATAATAACCACCCTACCATCTCCTCTACCTTAAAGGGGATAGGTCTTAATGGGATACCTCCCCCCGTATGGGTGGGCACATGGGCGCACACCCAGCAGGAGCTTTGGCCCATTTTTTTCGCATAGACATATGACATATACAGAAAGGTATTTACATGCAATCCTCTCTCTTTACGTAAATGGGGTACCGCGCTTCCCGTGACAATATAAAATATTGCCATTACCCATAATACTCTAAACATGATTAATATATCACTACAGTCCAGTCTTTACAGGAATTTTATGACAAAGGGTATGCAGATCACCTGTAAAACAGATTCAGAAAGTAGCCAGTCAGTCGTCTTTATATACTTTCAATTGTGTCCAATGCTTCCATACTCCTTTACCCCTTATGTCTAGACAGGCACAGGTATCCCCACTGATTATGATTTCATATGGCCCACTCCATTTTGGGGCGAACCCTGGTTTGCTGGGCAGAGTTTTCACCATGACTTTACTACCCGCTGAGGGAACATAAGCCGTCATTGTGAGCTCTTGTGCCCGATCCTTGTCCTCCTGATTATCGCGGACATTTTTTCGCCTCTCCTTTAATTGAGTGCTAAGTTCCAGAACATATCGTTTTAGTCTATCTTTTAAAGGGCCTACATCGGCCCCACCTGTTATGATGCCTTCTGGCAATTGCATCGCCCTTCCTGTCATCAATTCATAAGGGGTCAAGCCTGTCGTTCGGTTTTCAGTGGCTCGCAGCTTCATTAGGATAATGGGCAATACTTCAGTCCAGGTTTTCCCTGACGTCTGCATTGCCTTTGCCAATGCATTTTTAAGGGTTCGGTTCATTCGTTCCACCATGCCCGAACTTTGAGGGTGGTATGGGATGTGGAATTTTTGTTTAATTCCCATTAATTGGCATACCGTTTTTATGACACTCCCAGTAAAGTGGGTACCTTGATCAGAGTCCATTTGAATTGGTATTCCCCACCTGGGGATTACTTCTTCAGCTAAGACTCTGGCAACCGTCAAAGCGGTGCAATTTCGCGTGGGGAAAGCCTCTACCCAGCGGGTGAATTGGTCTATGACCACGAGGCAGTAGGTTTTGCCGTGTGACGGTGGAAGGGGACCTGTGAAGTCTATCTGTATATGCTCCCAGGGCCCTCGCGGCCTTGGTTGATGTCCCATTTTGACTTTTATGGGTCGCCCGGGGTTATACTGCGCACAGGTGATACATCGATGGCAGTATCTCGCGATATCTCTTCCCATCCCCTTCCACCACCACTCTTTGCTGAGGCTTCCCATCATCGCTTCTCTCCCTGAGTGTACAAGCCCATGGTGGAGTTCTAATAGCGTATTTTGAATGCACTTGGGGGCCATTACCCTGTTGTCCTTTCGCCAGACATTATCGCTTCCCCGCTTTGCGCCTTGTTCTTCCCACGTACCTTTTTCGGCGTCGGGGGTGTCCTCATGGAGTTCGTCAATACTTATCTCGTCCTCAGAGCTGCTCACAGCGGCTATTGGTGCTTCCTCGATCCTTTCTTGCTCTAGCGCCCTTTGTGCTGCTTGGTCCGCAGCCTGGTTCCCCTGGTGATTTAACCAGTCCGGGCTAGTCCGGTCCGGTTCCCTCTGATGTGCCTTAATCTTAATTACTGCTGTAAAGTCTGTGGGTTGTGCAGTTAATAAATACACAGACTTCAGAAGTAACAAACAAAACAGGTCTTTACTATTCGAAGGTCCGGGCGAATCTGCCCCAGAAATCCTGCTACAACACTTATATACTGGTGTGGTCACTATCGGTATTACAGTATACAGAAGCCAAACAAATAGTGCCACACCTAAAGTAGTTCCCTTAAAGGTGAACGGTTACATTCAATAGTTCCCTTAAAGGTAGACGGGTACATACACTACAATCCTCCCTTTTTAGCTTATTACTTACAGAGTCCCCGTTAAACATACATATCTTCAACTTCCTATAAAACAAATTACAGCTATAATCTCGGTGGAGTCAATGTCATATAAAACAATTTACAAATATAATCTCGGTGGAAACAGTTCACAGGTTCCGTCTCTGCGGAAACAGTTCATAGATTCAGTCTCTGATCTTGACTCGTTCCGAACAACATTTCTTTGGGGTAGCCGGTTCACCTGGCTAGCGTGACTCCTCCATAGCCTTTTTCTTGACGCAGCAGCTTGAACTTTCGTCCTGTTGAACCAGCAGTGCGGACTTTTACAACCAACTGGCTGTCTTGACATTTTCCAGTTTTTCAACTAATTTAGCTCCTTTCGTAGTGTTCCGCCTGAGATGGTAGAAGTGCTAATATTTTAGACAGTTATTATCTTCTGCTTCTTCTTTTTCTTTTCTGCCTTTTTGAAACTCTCGGAGCTCCTTTCTCGGCTGCCAGCTGTAGCGCCACCAACTCTCTATGTTCCTTAGACCTTAAGTGCTTCCTCCGGATTTCAGCACTTTGGGAGTTTTCATCACAAGCTGGGCAGACCACATCCTCGTAATATTCAGTGTCACTCAACAGGTCATGGTAATATTCGGGTTCGTCCTGAGTTAGGCCAGCGAGAGAGCCTTCTTCTTCCTCCTCACCCGTCTGGACGTTAGCTGACGGTGGTTCCTTCCCTAGACATCTTTCTTGAAAAGACTTCTTCATGCATTCATATTCATCCCGCTCTTCCTGGGTTGTCTGCCATTCCTTCACCACTGACCTCATTTGTGAGTTCAATACCTTCCCTTCCACCGGGGATTGCGGTATCAGGCTATTTAATCCTTCTACTGAAGCAGCTGTTTCAACATTCTTCTGTTCACATTGACGTGATTCAACGAACTCTTCATAGAGTAAACTGTAACACAAAATCTGTGTTGCCACCTCAGTTATTTCTGTAACTTTTGGGAGCTCCGAATTCCTTCCCTTTGCAGATTGAAGCTCGTGTTCCCATTGTGGAGTCTTGTCTCTCAGCATGTGAAGGAGTTGGCTGACCGTTAACTCTTCCACGGGGACTCTGTGGATCAGAGTCTTCACCATTTCATCCACCTTTCCCTCCAATGCTTTCACCTTCCTTTCCTCTTGTACTTTGGTTTCAAGCGCTCGAAGAAGTTGCGCCTTGATGCTCCCAAGCTCATGTTCAGAGCCCATTCTTACAGTCTCTGTGTTTCTTACAGTTTCCTTCCCTTCCACTGAAAGGATTCCCAGTTGACTCTGCTCTTCAAGTCGTTGAACCTCGGTCATTGCCGCCTCATATTTGTCTTGGGTTTCCTCCAATATTTTTATGAGTTCTTGGACATCTTGTCTTTCATGTTCTGCCATGTCTTTCACCGCTAAATTCTCATCTATGGATGGAACTTCTACCGATGAGTCTGTCTTGGCCTTGAGCTCATCAAGAATTTCCTGCAGCCTTTGGACTTCTTGCTCATGTTCAACCTTTAGTTGTTCATATGCTTCTACTGAAACTAGCTTTTCGGAGGTTGCCGAGTTAATCCCCTCCAGAATTGTAGCCTGGGCCTGTTCATACTGTTCTTTCCACTTCTCACACTCTGCTTGTAAGGAGTCGTAGAGAAGAACTGGAATAAAATCCCGGCTTCCTGAAGATTCCTCTTCATTTGCTTCTTTCGCAATTTCCTGTTGGAGTTCAGCCAAGGCTGCTATGCTATCTGCCTCTCGAAGTCTCACTGCCATCAAATCTTCTTTATTCTTGCAGCCTATCTCAGTCATTTTCCCTTTATTTTCATTTAACTGAGTGATAAGCTCCTCTTGCAACATGGCCAAATTATTCTCATCAGGTAAAGAAGCGTTTCTCTTTTCCATGTCCAAGATTTTTTTCTGCATTCCTTTAAGTGCACACTGCGATTCAGCTTCTCTTAACCTTGCCTGCAGTAGCTCCGTCTCCAATTGCAGAACAAAATCCTCAGTGCAGCGTGGTTTGCCTTTATGCTGTATCTCTAGATCATGCAAATATTCTAACTCCTGAACATCATAAGGGAGATGTGATCGGTAATTGGTCACGATGGCTTTATGGTCGCTCTCTGCTTGAGCCAGCAGGTTCTGTTGTCTTTCCAGACTCTCCCATTCGGTGTCATAGAACTTTTTCATTGTTTTCATCTCCTGTACGAGACGGTAACTTAATTGTTCGAATTGTTGTCGTACTTTGAAATAACGTTGAGTTCGAGCTCGGTGTTCCTCCGTAATGCATATGTCTGTGACTTGGACAGACTCAGAATTCTCTGTCTTTATGCACGCCATCGTTTTTCCAACCTTAGCCAGTGAGTTCATGTTAACCTTGTTTTTCATACGTGGGCTGGACTTATCGTCTTCCGGCTCAGAGTCTGAGCTGCTTGTCTGCACCGAGTCCTCACTCGTCATTGCTTGTTGGTAGTGCCATTCCATGTCTATTTTCTTGATCCACTCCCGTCCTAGAAGTGGTGGTCCTCCCTCATGTAGTACATACAAGTTCATTCTTGGGTGTTCTTTACCCCTATCTCTCACCTTGACTCTTATTTTTCCCATGGGGTATACTTTATGCCCCGTGTATGTCTGCAATACGAACTTGGTATCTCTTAAGGGTATGTGTGAGAATAGCCGGTGGTAATCCCCTCGATTTATGACTGATACAGCTGATCCAGTGTCCAACTCCATTTTCACTTGGACTCCAGCTATTTTTAGCATGACCCAGATAGTTTGTAGGTCAGCTTCCTTACTCACATGGTGGATACTCAGACTACCCAGCTCCTGGCCGTTTGGATCTGAGTCTGGATTCTGTTCGTCTGAACTCTTCTCAGCCCCCTTGTATATCTTGTTGTACTTTTCTTGTGATGGCTTCCTTTGGTTGTTGGTCTTCTTCCCTGACCGGCATACCTTAGCGATGTGACCCAGTTTGCCACATTTCCTACATTCTTGGTTCTTAAACCAGCATTGATTCTGGTCGTGTGTTGTCTTCCCACAACGATAGCATTTTGTTGTACTCGAGGTAATTTGGTCCACCCCGAGCGCCGCCGCCTTTAGTTGCATTTCCGCCGTTCCTTTCGCTGCGGCTTCGTGTGATGCGGCTATAAGGACAGCCCTGTCAAGTGTAAGGTCGTTCTCTTCTAGTAGGCGCTTTTGCGTCCCTTCCTTGGACAATCCGCCTACGAACTTGTCTCGCAGTGCCTCTGTCAGATTCCCTCCGAACTGACAGTATTTCGCTAGCCTACGCAGTTCGACCAAGTATTCTGCGTTGTTTTCGTCTTTCCGTTGCGTTCTTGCATAGAATTTGAATCGTTCAGCCAACATCAACGGTGTGGGGTTCAAGTGGTCCTTCAGAACAACCACAATCTCTTCGAAAGACTGATCCGTCGGTTTAGCTGGTGCTAGTAAATCCTTCAAGAGCCCGTATGTCTTTGCGCCCATCGAGTTTAACAATGTTACCGCCTTGTCGTCTTCCTCTATTTTGTTGGCTTCACAATAGATCTCGATGCGTTCCACGTACGTGGCCCAGTCTTCTATTTCAGAATTAAAGTCGTTAATATTCCCTCGCTTAGGCATTTTTCTTCCCTTGGGAGCAGCACCAGTATTTCTTTAAGTATTCTTATTTATTTGTTTGTTTCTAAGATGGCGGTTTTCCCGCGAAAATGGCGGTTTCCCGCTCTTCCTTTCTCGCCCCGCCCACTTCAATGGCAGTTTCCCGCTTCTGGCGTCTTCTCCGCCTAATGGCGGCTTCCCACGTTTCTTCCCGGTGGAAGGGGTACGCTTCCCCCACAGCGGACAGGTTCAGCCGCTGGCTGGCTTCCGCACAGCTCCCCTTACTCGGCTATGTCTTTTCCTCCCGCCCGCACGGCTCTACCGGCGCTGGGTACACCCCGTTAACGGAGGACAGTTCAGCCGCTGGACTGGCTCTCGCGCAGTCTCTCCGTCCCCGGCTCTGTCGCTCTCTCACCCGCACGTTCGGTGCTACCGGCCCTGGGTACCCCGTTGGTGGAGAACAGTTCAGCCGCTGGACTGGCTCTCGCGCAGTCTCTCACCCCGTTTTCGGCTGTGTCTCTCACCCACTCCCGCACGTTCGGTTTTGCCGGCTCTGAGTACCCCGTTGGTGGAGAACAGCTCAGCCGCTGGACTGGCTCCTCGCAGTCTCTCTCTCCGCACCCGGCTCTCACCCGCACGGTTCCCGTTCGCCTCCCCCAGCCCTCTCGCAGACCGGTGTTTCCCTCCCCGGCTGCAGCTGGGTTTCTCTTCCCACGCCTACTCGCAGGCTCAGCGCTTCGTGGCTGCGGCCGCTGCCCGGATTTTTCCCGCCGATCGCGGTCCGGCTGTCACCCGACGCCGTTGGACCCGACTTTTGGCCGGCACAGCTCCCCCTCGACCGAGGTCGAGTGCTCTGCCCCGGATACTTCACAGAAATCACAGAAATCACAGAAACCACACAGTGCAGATAGAGGCCATTTCGGCCCATCGAGCCTGCACCGACACATATCCCACCCGATCCCCGTAACCCCTACACCAACACATATCCCACCCTATCCTTGTAACCCCACGTATTTAATCCCCCTAACACTAAGGGTCAATTTATCATAGCCAATCAACCTAACCCGCACATCTTTGGACTGTGGGAGGAAACCGGAGCACCCGGAGTAAACCCATGCAAACACGGGGAGAATGTGCAAACTCCACACAGACAGTCGCCCGAGGCTGGATTCGAACCCGGGTCCCTGGCGCTGTGAGGCAACAGTGCTAACCACTATGCCACTTCTACACCTTCCCCTACTCACAGTCTCTTCGGCCGCCTTGTTCCCTGCTGATCGGCTCACTCCGCACCATGGTAGAAGGGTAGTCAGTGCCTGTTGCTAATGGAAGCTTTTGTTGCTAAAGTCTTCCACCTTTCTCCTGCTGCAGCCTCGTGTTTTCTTCCAGCAGCACGACGAGGGCGGTTGCCTCTCTTCGACGCTCTTCTTGCTTTGGTAATCTTGCCGCAGGGTACGATCGGACTCGTCGCCACTGTAAAGTCTGTGGGTTGTGCAGTTAATAAATACACAGACTTCAGAAGTAACAAACAAAACAGGTCTTTACTATTCGAAGGTCCGGGCGAATCTGCCCCAGAAATCCTGCTACAACACTTATATACTGGTGTGGTCACTATCGGTATTACAGTATACAGAAGCCAAACAAATAGTGCCACACCTAAAGTAGTTCCCTTAAAGGTGAACGGTTACATTCAATAGTTCCCTTAAAGGTAGACGGGTACATACACTACAACTGCTACCTGTTGGGGTTTGTCGCTAGCTTCTAGGAGGGCTTCTATCCTCAGCTGGTGTTTTATGGGATTGCCTCCCATAGTAATAAACCCCCTCCTACCCCATGTAGTCATATATAATCGTGGACCACCCCAAAGGCATACCTACTATCTGTGTAAATGTTCACGATTTTATTCTCTGACAACTCTAGTGCCCTGGTGAGAGCCACTAGCTCTGCCACTTGGGCCGATAGGCCTCCATCAATCCGTCCTGACTCTACGGTTTTTAATTCGCCATTAACCACTGCCCACCCCGTTTGGGGCAGCCCATCCATATACTTGCGTGAACCATCTACGTACAACGTCTCTTCCGCTGTCGCTAAAGGGGTGTCTTTTATCCTATCTTCTTCCAGGTTCATATCTACGTCCCCACAGTTGTGGGGCTCCCCAGTTCCCAGTATTCCTTCTGCTGGGTTCTCCCCTGTGTCTCTAACAATGGTCACTGCTTTACTCGGAGGGAGGAGGATGGCCTCCCACTTGGCACGTCTCATGTTCGAGACGGATCTTAATTTTCCGGTATTCAGCATCTCTACCAGCGTGTGTTTAGTGTGCAATATAATGTTTCCTGTCATTACTATCAGCTCACTAACCTTTACTGCCCAAGCCGCACAATCCAATGCAGCTATGCACCGGGAGAGCCCTGTGACTACCGGTCCCTCCGCTGTGGAATAGTAGGCGACGGGCCTTCTTTTATCCCCATGATCCTGTGTAACCACTGCTGTGTAAAACCCTTCTTCATTGTTGCAATGTATGTGGAAGTCCTTACTCATATCTGGCAGTCCTAGCCCTGGGGCTGATACTAGCTCAGACTTTAGTTGAGTATAAGCTTCCTCTTGTTCCGGTCCCCAATCTATCGGTTCCAACGCGGGTTTACCCCCTTTCACTAATCTTTGTATAGGTTCTGCTAATTTAGCGAACCCCGGGATAAAATTTCTACTGTAATTAAAGAGCCCCAGTACCTTCCTGACTCCGCGTACTGTTACGGGTCTCGGCATGCCCTGGACAGCGTGTTTCCTGTCCTGTGGCATTTCTTTAAGTCCTTGGGAGATTAGATGTCCCAGGTATAGGACCTGAGTTTTTCCTATCTGTGCTTTTTTAGGGCTTACCTTGAGGCCAGCCGTCTCTAGGGCCCTTAGTACTAAATATAGGGTTGCCAGATGGTCTGCCTTCGTTTCCGAGGCTATTAGTATGTCGTCGACATACTGCAAAATAGTGCTTCCTTTAGGTACTTCTATCTGTTTTAGGATATCACTTATGACGCGGTGAAAAATAGCTGGGCTATTATGGAATCCCTGTGGCAATCGGGTCCACGTATATTGTTTATCCCCTACTGTGAATGCAAATTTCTCTTGTGATTCCGGATCTAATGGGAGTGCCCAGAATCCGTTAGCTATGTCTAAAACGGTGAATATCTTCTGTTCAGGGGATAGCCCATTCAAAATTGTTGAGGGACTGGCAACGATGGGGTGTGATTTAGGAGTGACCTTGTTGAGGGCCGTATAGTCTATAGTCAACCTATAGCTCCCATCAGGTTTCTCTACTGGCCATGTGGGGGAATTAGTAGTGCTCGTGGTTTCCCTCAGGATACCCCTTTCTACCAGCCCCTTCACTATGTCCACGACTGCCTTCCTGGCCTCCGCCTTTATTGGGTACTGGCGGTGCGGCTTGTGTTCTGGTCCGGGAATCTTAATAGGGTCGATACTAGCTTTTCCTGTATCTAACTTTGTTTCAGCCCATACCCCAATCACGGAATCACAAATGGCTCCGTATCCTCCCGTATCTTCGTGCCAGTCCCTGGTAGTTACGGTGGCCACCCCAAGGGTGCCAGTATTATTTGCCAGTTGTCTAATCTTTTCCTTACGGCCATCCGCCTTTGGCCATGTTAACTTTCCTTTGCCACAATCAATTATTGCTTTGTACTCCCTCATTATATCATTACCTAATATTGTACCTTCATTATTTTTACACACATAGAATTTCATGGGGAGGTATATATTATCGATTTCCACCAGCTGCGTGGTGCTCAAGTGAGCTGGCACTTTAGTGCCATTGAGTCCTCGCAGGAGTATTGACTTATTAGTCGTGGGGAGGGGGAGGTTAGTGATGGAAACTGATGCGCCTGTGTCCACCAGCATTTCACATTGTCGGCCCCCTACTAGTGCAGACACATAAATTCTCCCCTCCCTTTTACCTTTTATGGAGGCCACAGGACATCAACTACTACGCTTATATTCCTGCCATTCCTTATATTCTTCGGCGGTTAGGGTGTTTTGCCCCTCACTAGGCCTGCCGTGTTTTCCGTAACAGGCGGCCTCTAGGTGCCCCCGTTTTCCGCAATAATTGCACTGTTTGTCAACTTTCTTCCCTTTGCATTCTTTTACAAAGTGGCCCATCTTTCCACAGTTGTGGCATGGTCCTTTCTTGGGTCGGGTTCCAGATTCCCAATTAGTCACGGCTGCTACCTTCTCTTGCTTTACCTTAACCTTATCCTTATCCTCCATCCCACTTCCATCTACCCCACAAGCCCATTCTACCAGGTCATCATAGTTTCTGGCGGTTACTACCCCCATCTTAATGATGCCTTGGTGTCTGGGTGACAAGCCATCCTTAAATGCCTGTATAAAGGCCGGGTCCGTCCTAATGGCATTTTGTTGGCCCGAGCTCTCTTGGTAGATATTGAATAATCGTTCTCCATATTCTGACGCTCCCTCACCCTTTTGTTGTTTGGTTGTTGTGATTCTATTCCAATTCGTGGGGGAATCACCTAGGACCCTCTGGACCTCTGTCTTAAAAAGGGCAAATGCCGGCTGTTGGGCGTCCATTTCGTCAGTGAGGGCTACCACGTGTGTCCAACGCCCTCCGCTGTAGTCTTGAGCGGGTTGAACTGCATGCCCGCCTGCCACAAGTCGCCACTTGTCCGCAGGGCAGGCTGCTCGGACCAATTGGTGAATATCCCTGAGGTGCAACTGGTGCCCTACCCAGACGGCGTTAAGTTCCGTCCAGAATTTAACATTCTGACTCCGGGGCTGGAGTTTTCCTAAGACGGTCATGATCTGTTGTCTTTCCCCGGGAGTGAATGGTTTGTAACTGGCGGTGGGATTAGCCAATGTCTCGCCCCGACTCACAGGAGCCATCTCGACTATTTCAACGTCCCCCTCGCCTGCAGGGGCTGTTGGTTCTGCACTGTAATATGGGGGAAGGGAGGTGGTGTCTGGACAGGTCCCCATTCGCCCCCCCTCGTATACCTTACACTCTAATTCCTTTATAATCTTTGCTTGACATTTCGCCTTTGTCTCGAGTTCCATAACCATCTGTACTTTATCTTGTGCAACTTTCTTTATTACGTTTACTTGTTCAATGAGTCCTGCTAGTTGGTGTACTAATAACACTCCTGCCTTCTTGGTTTTATCCTTTGTCTGTTTAGTCAACCAGCTTCTCTGGAGTTCTAAAGTCTGTGACACATCCCAACCGTCTTTCTGCATTTTCTTAATTAACGACTGTCGGTTTGTCATATAAGAATATGTGAGGGAGCCCGAAGGTCCCCTCTTAACTTCCTCACCTGACATCGTCGCTGCTTCACCGATCGTTCCTTCGTGTCTGGAGATCTGTTCCTTAGAGAGCCCCCCTATTCTTTCCTTCCGAGAATACCCGAGCTTCTTGTCGCACTCTATGCCAGCGTTCTCAGAGGTCCGGGTTTGTCTTTCTCTCAAAACTGCCCGGTCGTGTAACGCTTGCTTGTTGGACGGGGTTTCTACCCCTCCCCGGTGTCTGTTTTACCTGATCAGGGTCCTACAACACCGACACTAATAATCTCCTAGTTCGCTTAGCAACATGATATAATGCAGAAAAATGTTAACCATACTCGGCTAGTATCACGACTTTAGAACACCTTGGAGTCTCGGCACCTACTTCATGGTCCTGGCCTTCGCGTGGGGCATTTGCCCTCTTAACAACCGGCCTGAAGCTAGGTGTCTGAGACAAGTGTCCTCCTGGTCCAAGGTTTTTCTTAGTTACTTTACACAAATACAAATACACACATACAAATCAAGTCGTGTCTCTTACCCACTCAGTCTGTGTCCCAGATTCGTTTTGGTGCCGCTTTGCCGTTCAGTCGCCTTGTCGAGTGTCTCTGATTTATGGGCGGTCAAAAATCTGACTACTCACCCTGGTCACTGATTCGAATGACTGTTCAGCTCCGTGGCACCCTGCTCGTAGCGCCAATTTGTTGTAGGAAAAATGATTCCTCGGAAACTAGACTTTGAGTAAGAGAGACAACTTTATTAAATGACAGAGCTCTGGGAGAAGCGTCTGCAACCACGCGGTCTTCGAGAGCACCTTCTCCCCGATTGTAGTACGTGCTGAGCTTATATACAATTCCAAGAAGTTGGTTTTAGATCATTTACATTCATCCAACCAATTCATTTATTAGCGCATATCGTTATTTTCCTCCAGTCAGGAGTTTACACACTTGTGTTGCCAATTCTGCCTCTTCAGGTCTTCGTTCCGTCTTGTTCCGTCCGCATCACCGGCGGAATGTGATTAGTTCGATAATAGGGTACAGGTGATTAGTTCGATAATAGGATACCAGTGAACCTTGTTAGTCCTCAGTGATTCAATTAGTCCCAGTCAGGACATGAGATGAACTTTGTTCCAGCCATGCGTAAGCGTGGCATGTCTCATTGTGCAGTGATTCAATTAGTCCCAGTCAGCTAATTTGTTGTTTGTGTCTTTTCCAGCAAAATCTTGTCCAGCAATCTTGTCCAGCAAAATTTTATTCTAACACTACCCACCCCAGCCACAGTCTGTTCGCCCTCCTGCCATCTGGGAGACGCTACAGATGCATTCGCACCCGAACGACCAGATTTAGGAACAGCTTCTTTCCCAGGGCTGTCATCCTACTGAACTCCACAAATAAACTCTAAAGCCTGCACATCTGCCAATGCACTTTATTATGGTTATGTTTATGTTAATATATTACAAGACAAATGAATGTTGAATATTTAAATGTCTTAATCTAAATGTACACTCTCGGGAGCTGCAAGCCTACATTTCGTTGTACTGCACTTGTGCACTAACAATGACAATAAAGTTGATTATTATTATTATTATTATATTATTATAGCTGTCCCTGGGATTGATAGATAGCTGTCCCTAGGATAGATCGATAGCTGTCCCTGGGATAGATCGATAGCTGTCCCTGGGATCGATAGATAGCTGTCCCTAGGATAGATCGATAGCTGTCCCTGGGATAGATCGATAGCTGTCCCTGGGATCGATAGATAGCTGTCCCTAGGATAGATCGATAGCTGTCCCTGGGATCGATAGATAGCTGTCCCTGGGATCGATAGATAGCTGTCCCTAGGATAGATCGATAGCTGTCCCTGGGATCGATAGATAGCTGTCCCTGGGATCGATAGATAGCTGTTCCTGGGGTAGATCGATAGCTGTCCCTGGGATAGATCGATAGCTGTCCCTGGGATCGATAGATAGCTGTCCCTAGGATAGATCGATAGCTGTCCCTGGGATAGATCGATAGCTGTCCCTGGGATCGATAGATAGCTGTCCCTAGGATAGATCGATAGCTGTCCCTGGGATAGATCGATAGCTGTCCCTAGGATAGATCGATAGCTGTCCCTGGGATCGATAGATAGCTGTCCCTGGGATCGATAGATAGCTGTTCCTGGGGTAGATCGATAGCTGTCCCTCGGATCGATAGATAGTTGTTCCTGGGGTAAATCGATAGCTGTTCCTGGGGTAGATAGATAGCTGTCCTTGGGATAGATCGATAGCTGTCCCTGGGATAGATCGATAGCTGTCCCTGGGATAGATCGATAGCTGTCCCTGGGATAGATCGATAGCTGTCCCTGGGATAGATCGATAGCTGTCCTTGGGATAGATAGATAGCTGTCCCTGGGATAGATCGATAACTGTCCCTGGGATAGATCGATAGCTGTCCCTGGGATAGATCGATAGCTGTCCCTGGGATAGATCGATAGCTGTCCCTGGGATAGATCGATAGCTGTCCCTGGGATAGATCGATAGCTGTCCCTGGGATAGATCGATAGCTGTCCCTGGGATCGATAGATAGCTGTCCCTGGGATAGATCGATAGCTGTCCCTGGGATCGATAGATAGCTGTCCCTGGGATAGATCGATAGCTGTCCCTGGGATAGATCGATAGCTGTCCCTGGGATAGATCGATAGCTGTCCCTGGGATAGATCGATAGCTGTCCCTGCGATAGATAGATAGCTGTCCCTGGGATAGATCGATAACTGTCCCTGGGATAGATCGATAGCTGTCCCTGGGATAGATCGATAGCTGTCCCTGGGATAGATCGATAGCTGTCCCTGGGATAGATCGATAGCTGTCCCTGGGATAGATCGATAGCTGTCCCTGGGATAGATCGATAGCTGTCCCTGCGATAGATAGATAGCTGTCCCTGGGATAGATCGATAACTGTCCCTGGGATAGATCGATAGCTGTCCCTGGGATAGATCGATAGCTGTCCCTGGGATAGATCGATAGCTGTCCCTGGGATAGATCGATAGCTGTCCCTGGGATAGATCGATAGCTGTCCCTGGGATAGATCGATAGCTGTCCCTGCGATAGATAGATAGCTGTCCCTGGGATAGTTTGATAGGTGTCCCTGGGATCGATAGATGGGGTGGGGTGTGAGCTGGGGCGTTGCATTGAAGGCAGTGACAGTGGGTCTGGCAGAAGGTGCAAAGAGTTTAGGAAGAATGAGCACTTTTCCTGGAAGCAGGGTTTCCTTACAGCCACCAATCAACTTGTATCTATCCATGGTAAGGAAGCCAGGGCCTTTCAGCACCTCGCAGGTTTCATGCACTGTATTGGCACCCGACGCGGGAATCCCGCTGCATGATTTTGTTTTATTGTTTATGGGATGTGGGCGTCGCTGGCAAGGCCAGCATTTATTGCCCATCCTTAATTGCCCTTGAGAAGGTGGTGGTGAGCCACCTTCTTGAACTGCTGCAGTCCGTGTGGTGGAGGTACTCCCACAGTGCTGTTAGGGAGGGAGTTCCAGGATTTTGACCCAGTGACGATGAAGGATCGGCGATATACTTCCAAGTCAGGCTGGTGTGTGACTTGGAGGGGAACTTGGAGGTGGTGGTGTTCCCATGCGTCTGCTGCCCTTGTCCTTCTAGGTGGAAGAGGTCATGGGTTTGGGAGTTGCTGCCAAAGAAGCCTTGGTGAGTTGCTGCAGTGCATCTTGTAGATGGTACACACTGCAGCCACGGTGCGCCGGTGGTGGAGGGAGTGAATGTTTAAGGTGGTGGATGGGGTGCCAATCAAATGGGCTGCTTTGTCCTGGATGGTGTCGAGCTTCTTGAGTGTTGTTGGAGCTGCACTCATCCAGGCAAGTGGAGAGTATTCCATCACACTCCTTACTTGTGCCTTGTAGATGGTGGAAAGGCTTTGGGGAGTCAGGAGGTGAGACACTCGCCGCAGAATACCCAGCCTCTGGCCTGCTCTTGTTGCCACAGTATTTATGTGGCTGATCCAGTTAAGTTTCTGGTCAATGGTGACCCCCAGGATGTTGATGGTGGGGGATTCGGCGATGGTAATGCCGTTGAATGTCAAGGGGAAGTGGTTAGACTTTCACTTGTTGGAGATAGTCATTGCCTGGCACTTCTGTAACGCGAATGTTACCTGCCACTTATTAGCCCAAGCCTGAATGTTGTCCAGGTCTTGTTGCATGCGGGCATGGACTGCTTCATTATCTGAGGAGTTGTGAATGGCGCTGAACACTGATGTCAGCAGTTCAGGCGCAACCTCTTTTTATTTAACTTTATCTGGAAATTGTATGGACTCAGGAAGGCCTCTGCCCCTCTGACCTCTGTCTCTCTGACCTCTGCCCCTCTGACCTCTTTTGCCTGAGGAAACCAGGTGGGGACCTGGCATAACTGGGTGCCACTCCGATTGTTGCCCCCTCACTGTCGTTGTGCCCCAGACGCCCTGAGATGGATTCTGGGCTTGGGGGCCCAAAATGGAAAATGTTCTGTTCCTTAGAACTGGCGTCCCTGAGCTTTTTGAATCGATCCCGTTTCTGTGCCACACTCTGATTCCCGACCATGGTGCAGCAGAATCATTCCCAAGCCTTGGTCTCCATACAAGACCACTAGAAAGGGCACAAGAGTGGACCAGATTGAATCCCTGTTTCATTGCTCCTGCCTCTCTGGGGAGGGGAACCATCGAACCATTTCTATCCAGTGCCTGCTGAGATTGGGAATTCACCAGGTGGTGACTCATTTACCTGAGACTGTGATATCACAGCACTGTTTACTGCCTTGTTACCAACATGTTGCATCATTCTCATTATTGGAAATGTGTTACAAGTAATACCACACACAATTGTTGCATTAATTCTTTCCCTGAAATACAGGTGCTGCTCAAACCCCAAAACTCAATGTTGCAACACAAGACCTTGTCCGTCACACTACACTCAATTCAGAGCACTTTCCAGAGCCAACACACAACATCAAGGATATCATCAAGCAATACGAGCATCCAGCAACTTGGAAACAAGCTGGGCCAATCAGGTAAAACTGAGTGATTGTACCTTTCCAAGTGTTGGCGTCATGTTGGCACAGCTCATTGACAGGGTGTGCCAGCTAACGAGTAGCATGTGGGTTTACACCTTGCCAAGTGTGGGTGTCATGTTGGCATAAAGCCTCGATAGATGGCCTGTGTCGCTCAGTAGTAGGGTGCGGGTTTGCACTCACGATTACATGGGTGGAGTTACCAATGCCACCTGTACCATTAGGGAAGAGTGCTAGCAGAGAGCATGGCGAGGATGGGAGATGGTTCAGTTGACTGAGATTTTATAGAGTGATAGGAACTGGTAAGAGATTTGATCCATTGGGATTCTGTACAATGGGAATGAATGGGAAGGTTTGCTCCATTGGGATTCTGTACAATGGGAGCAATGGGAAGGGGTTTGGTACATTGGGATTCTGTACAATGGGAGCAATGGGAAGGGGTTTGCTCCATTGAGATTCTGTACAATGGGAGTGAATGGGAAGGGATTTGGTCCATTGGAATCTGTACAATGGGAGTGAATGGAAAGGTTTGCTCCATTGGGATTCTGTATAATGGGAGTGAATGGGAAGGGATTTGGTCCATTGGGATTCTGTACAATGGGAGTGAATGGGAAGGTTTGCGCCATTGGAATCCTGTACAATGGGAATGAATGGGAAGGGATTTGGTCCATTGGGATTCTGTACAATGGGAGCAGTGGGACAGGGTTTGGTCCATTCACCTACAATTGACCAAAATTCTGAAACGGATCTGTAGCTTCCCAGTAGAAAACACTAAAGGACTGAAGCTCGTGATAAGCTCAGTGTGTGGATAAGATTGAATACTTGTGTTTTCTTGTTGTCAGAAAAGAAGGTGGCAAGATATTCACTAAGAAATCGGACCCCCATGAAGAGGCCATGTTTATTTTGAAAGGACAAAAAATGCCACGTGTATCCCAGGTAATGCAGCGTCACTAAGGAACAGTCGCACTCTGGATCTTTATTACACGGCTGGTGGCTTTTTATAGTTTAAGGCTGACATTAGGGGGCAGATCTCCTGGGAAATACTCCGTTCCCAATTGCAAACGTGAAAATAAAGGATGTGAAAACTCGTGAATGACTGTTCTCCACCCACTTTATATTCCCACGGGATTTCTGGAGCTTCCGCTGAGGGAGTGGGCAGAGTGCATGTGTCAGGAGCAAGAGGCAGGGTGTCGGGAGCTGGCTGTAGCCGTGTGCCTGAGCCCGCTCAGGTTAGTCGACCCCACAGTGCTGTCTGAGCAAGTTGGAGGACATGTTGTTTAAAAAGGACCACATTGTAATGATATCAGCAAATAGTGATGTTATTTGCCTGTTTGATTATGATGCCTTATCAACATGTTTGCATGTATTGATTACTTATGCCTGACCAGCAGAGGTCATGTGACAGAGACAAGCAGTTTGGTTTAGTTTCAGTTTTGTTCTAGATGCATCACTAGCATGATGTCTCCTGTAAATGCTGTTAAGAGTTGAACAAGCTTTAGATTAAAAGACATTCTCTTTCATAAATGTCTCGTCATTGAACCCACAAAGAAATCAATACATGGTGTCAGAAGTGATTGAAAGAGATGAAGAGGAAAAATCTGAAGTTAAATCAGCTCGCCACAGATTAGCAAGCCAAAAGAGAACATCGTTGCTTACCATTGGAGAATAGCTAACGAAGTGAAAAAATGGAAGGATTACACCCACCGGTGAAGCTTCAGTTGACAGGTAATGTGGCTGAAAATTGGAGGAGATTCAAACAACGTGTGGAATTGTATTTAGCGGCAATCGGAGCTGACGAGAAAAGTAATAAAAAGAAATCATCACTGTTCTTACATGTCGTGGGTGATGAAGCGCTGGAGGTGTATAATAACTTCACATTCGCTGTTGATGGAGACAAAATGAAACTAGATAAAATAATGGAACAGTTTGAGGCCTATTGCATACCTAAACGTAACGTGATGTTTGAGAGGCACAGATTTTTCACATGTGTACAGAAAACGGGTGAGACTATTGATCAGTATGTGACTGAACTGAGAAACAGAAGCAAATCGTGTGAATTTGGGGGACTGACAGACTCGCTGATAAAAGACAGACTGGTGTGTGGTATTCCAGATAATGGTCTAAGGGAAAGACTGCTAAGAGAGCAAGATCTAGACCTGGGAAAAGCCATAGCACTGTGTAGGGCTACAGAGACTGTGAAGTTGCAGGCAAAGGAGCTGTTCAGTGACAGTAGCTGCAACGTGGATGCAGTGAGAATGAACGGACACAAACCGTTTAACAAAAAGAGCGCCAATGTGAAAAAAGAGGCGTGGCCAGCGAACAAAAATGAAAGGGGCAACCGAAAGTCATGTAGTCGATGCGGTACACAGCATCCACCAAGAAAGTGTCCAGCATACGGTAAAACATGCAATAGTTGCAACAAAAACAACCATTATGCCCGTTGCTGTAAGAACCAAGCGCAACAAAGCAAGGTCCATACAGTAGATGAAAGTGAGATAGAGGAGTTCTATGTAGATGTTGTGTCTGAAAACAAAAAAGAAGAAAGAGATTGGATGTTGACACTAAAAGTGAATGACATACACATTCCATTTAAATTGGATACTGGAGCACAAGTTAATGTGATATCAGAGACTGATTTTAAGAAAATTAGACCCAGACCAAAGATACATGGAATAAAAGTGAAAGTGACAGGATACTCAGGTACTGATATACCAGTGAAAGGAAGATGCATTGTCAAAGTAACACACAAGGACAGAGAGCACACGCTAGCATTAATCGTGGTGCCAAAGGATGTGCAAGCCATACTAGGTTTAAAAGCCTGTGAGAGACTGAACCTGGTAAAGAGAGTCCTCGTTGTGGAAAGCGAAGGAGAGACAGTCTATGATGAACTCATGAAAGAGTACAACGACCTATTTAAGGGTCTAGGCTGCATTCCAGGAGAACACACGATCAGAGTAGATAAAAGTATGACACCGGTCATACATCCATGCAGAAAAGTTCCGTTTGCTCTTCAAAAGCAACTGAAGGCAGAGTTGGACAGGATGGAAAGCCTGAACGTGATTCAGAAGATAGATGAGCCAACTGAGTGGGTGAGTTCCCTCATCGTTGTGGACAAAAAGAATGGAAAGCTCAGAATTTGCCTGGATCCAAGAGATCTAAACAGAGCAATAAAGAGAGAGCACTTCAAGCTTCCTACACGTGAGGAAATCATGGCACAGTTTGCAAATGCAAAGTATTTCAGCAAGTTAGATGCATCATCAGGATTTTGGCAGATGAAATTGGACGAAGCAAGTTCAAGACTGTGCACGTTCAACAGTCCATTTGGCAGATACAGATTCCTAAGGTTACCATTTGGCATTGCCTCAGCTCCTGAAGTGTATCACAAAACTATCCATATGATCTATGAGCACCTGGAGGGAGTTGATACATCAATGGATGACATCATAGTATGGGGAACCACGAGAACTGAGCATGACGAGAGACTGAAAAAAGTGCTGGAAGCAACAAGGAAAACAAACCTGAAGCTGAATAGAGAGAAATGCCAGCTCGGGGTGACAGAACTGACATTCGTGGGAGATATCCTTAGCAGTGAGGGCATCAGACCAGATCCCAGAAAGGTGTCCGCCATTGAGAATATGCCAAAGCCACAATGCAAAAAGGACGTGCAGAGGTTTAATGGAATGATTAACTACATGGGTAAATTCATATCCAACCTCTCAGAAAAGATGGCGCCACTGAGAAGACTAACTGAAAAGAACATAGAATGGGAATGGAATCATGAGCATGAGAAGTCATGGAGCGATCTAAAGAAACTGCTCACAGAGGAACCAGTTCTGAGGTTTTATGACCCAGCGAGACCCATCAAGATATCATCAGATGCATCACAGAGTGGGCTCGGTGCCGTTCTTCTGCAAAAATATGACTACTGGCAACTTATTGCATATGCATCGCGCTCAATGACAGACGCGGAGACGCGATATGCTCAAATAGAAAAGGAGCTGCTCAGCATCACATACGCCTGTGAAAGATTTCACCAGTTTGTGGCAGGACAAGCAATCAGTGTAGAGACTGACCATAAGCCCTTGATTGCATTGTTCCAAAAGCCACTAAATAGCTGTCCGCTTAGAATACAAAGAATGATGATCAGGCTGCAACGCTATACACTGAATGTTGCGTACACACCGGGTAATCTGATGTATACAGCAGACACGTCCAGAGCTGTAGACCCAAGTGAGCCCGCAAACACCACAACGGATGAAGACGTGAACGCCTATGTGGACATGATCACAAGTGCACTGCCCATAGCAGATGCAAAAATGGAGCTCATAAAGAATGAGACAAACAAAGATGAAACAATGAGACGACTGAGGAAAAGCATCTTGGATGGATGGCCCAACATGAAGCAAGACTGCTCACCTGACATGGCAGAGTACTGGAACTGCAGGGCAGAACTATCAGTGGTCGAAGACATCATCTACAAAGGAAGTAAAATAGTTATCCCAAAGAGTCTGAGAAAAGAGATGTTAAAAAAGATCCATGGAGGACATCTGGGAATCGAAAAGTGTAAGAAAAGAGCACGAGAGGTGATGTACTGGCCACGAATCAACCAAGATGTGACAAATGAGGTGTCAAACTGCACAATATGCCTGAAATATCGAGCAAGCAATCCGGTAGAACCACTAAAGCCACACCCAGCACCAGACAGACCTTACCAGAAGGTAGGCGCTGACCTATTCGTATGTCAAGGGAAGGACTATCTTGTAGTCACAGACTATTACTCCCTGTATCCAGAGGTTTGTAGACTGCACACCACCACTGCAGATGCTGTGATAACATGTATGAAAGCCATATTCTCCAGACATGGCGTGGCAAGCGAGGTCTTCACAGACAACGGACCCCAGTTTTACAATGCAAGTTTCCGACACTTTGCCAAAGAGTGGGACTTTGTCCACACAACGTCAAGTCCTCACTATCCACAGTCCAATGGACTAGTGGAAAAATCGGTCCAGACAGTGAAAAGACTGATGTACAAGGCAAAAGACAGTGGAACTGACTTCTACCAAAGCATGCTTGTATACCGCACAACGCCGCTCGAGTGTGGTAAGTCACCAGCCCAACTCCTGATGGGACGTCGGCTAAGGTCAAACCTACCCATCCCGGAGAACCTCCTGAAAACAAAAGAGGGGGAGAAAGTGAGGAAGTTCAAAGAACAACAGAAAGAAAAGCAAAAGTACTACTATGACAGAGGAACACAAAACCTACCTGAACTCCACACTGGTGACCAAGTAAGGTTCAAAGACAAAAAAAAACATGGACTCAGAAGGGAACTGTCCTGAGTGAAGTTCAACCAAGATCATACACCATTCAGACAGATGAGGGTGCTGTTCTGAGAAGAAATCGTCGAGATCTTCTCATGGGACCAGCCACAGCAGGTCAAGAGACTGATACTGTTGAACAACCTGATCACACAGCTGAGAACACATCATCTGAGGCAACAACTCAGATTCAAGGACAATCAATCAGAAAATCCTCAAGACATGTGAAGCCTCCTGAGAGACTCATTGAGCAAATTTAAGGACTATTGTTATAGAAGGAAGTAATGTTATCTTATTCTTTCTTCAAGTTCTAGTGTAGTTACATAGTTCATGTGAACACACAAAGCAAGGTTAAAAAACCTTGATCATGATAATGATAATGTAAGTTCATTAAGTGTTACCGATAAAATGCAGATTAATACAAAGAAAACATGTTGTTAGTTAAAAGTAAAATACTTTTGTTTTAAGAAAGGGAGATGTAATGATATCAGCAAATAGTGATGTTATTTGCCTGTTTGATTATGATGCCTTATCAGCATGTTTGCATGTATTGATTACTTATGCCTGACCAGCAGAGGTCATGTGACAGAGACAAGCAGTTTGGTTTAGTTTTAGTTTCGTTCTAGATGCATCACTAGCATGATGTCTCCTGTAAATGCTGTTAAAAGAGTTGAACAAGCTTTAGATTAAAAGACATTCTCTTTCATAAATGTCTCGTCATTGAACCCACAAAGAAATCAATACACACATTAGCCCATAAAACATACAAAATATTATTCTGCTACAAAAGAGCATTTCGCCACAAGATCTAATTGCTGTGAATAGGTTTGGTGATTATTGGCGAATTTCTGGCGGGGAACCTTTTTTTGTAGATTAGCAACTGCTTGTAAGAAACCAGCAGGAAATTACTGTCTTTCTTAAGCTGCTTTTTGTTCCTATCTGTTGCTGGTTTTTGAATTTATGTAAGCCAACGGTGTGTGATATTTTAGATACGATGGAGGCACAAGGCACAGACTTTTATATAAATAGATAGGGGCCTCGAAAATCTGCAGCCCTTTCTGGAGCGTTCCCAGCCCATGTCTGTCAGGAGTGGCGGGAGGCCTGGGAGTTAGGCTGCAAGATTCCTGGATACCTGTTTGGGGAAGAACCTTCATCCATCTCCTAACACCAGCGGAGTGTGTCGGGAGCTTCCTTGGTCCCAGCCTGGGATCCACCAGGTGGCTGGTTACACCAGGAGGAGGCAGGCACACGAGCCCACCTGGGGAAGGAAATCCACAGCTTCACTGGGGGCTCAAAGGGGGCAATTGCTGGGGCTGCAATTCCAGTATAACAAATGGCTGGACCTGTGCTGCTTCACCCATCCAACTCCCCCACCCCGCTTTCCCACCCCACTCTCCCGTCCCACTCCCCTCCCCCAACCCTCCCATCCCGCTTTCCCACCCCACTCTCCCCTCCCGCAACCCTCCCCCACTCCCCTCCCCCACCCCGCTTTCCCACCCCACTCTCCCCACCCACTCCCCTCCCCCAACCCTCCCCTCCCCCACCCCCCTCCCACATCGTTTTCCCACCCCACTCTCCCCTCCCACTCCCCTCCCCCAAACCTCCCCTCCCCCACCCCCCTCCCACATCGTTTTCCCACCCCACTCTCCCCTCCCACTCCCTTCCCCCAACCCTCCCCTCCCCCACCTCCCCTCCCATCCCGCTTTCCCACCCCACTCTCCCCTCCACTCCCCTCCCCCACTCCCCTCCCACCCCGCTTTCCCACCCCACTCTCCCCTCCCACTCCCCTCCCCAACCCTCCCCTCCCCACTCCCCTCCCACCCCGCTTTCCCACCCCACTCTCCCTCCACGCTCCCTCCCCCAACCCTCCCCTCCCCCACTCCCCTCCCATCCCGCTTTCCCACCCCACTCTCCCCTCCCACTCCCCTCCCCAACCCTCCCCTCCCCCACTCCCCTCCCATCCCGCTTCCCACCCCACTCTCCCCTCCCACTCCCCTCCCCCAACCCTCCCCTCCCCCACTCCCCTCCCATCCGCTTTCCCACCCCACACTCCCCTCCCCCAACCCTCCCCTCCCCACTCCCCTCCCATCCCGCTTTCCCCACGCCACTCTCCCCTCCCACTCCCCTCCCCAACCCTCCCTCCCCCACTCCCCTCCCATCCCGCTTTCCCACCCCACTCTCCCTCCCACTCCCCCCGCCAACCCTCCCCTCCCCCACTCCCCTCCCATCCCGCTTTCCCACCCCCTCTCCCCTCCCCCAACCCTCCCCTCCCCCACTCCCCTCCCATCCCGCTTTCCCACCCCACTCTCCCCTCCCACTCCCCTCCCCCAACCCTCCCCTCCCCACACCCCTCCCATCCCGCTTTCCCCCCCACTCTCCCCTCCCCACTCCCCTCCCCCAACCCTCCCCTCCCCCACTCCACTCCCCCACTAACAGGGCAGGTACACCACGGGTCACAGTGATAGGCTCAGAGTGATGGCATGGGCAGAGTGATGTGCTGTCCTGATGAGGCTGTGTCCTTCCAGCGATTGTTCCGATGGGGAAGGGGGTTTGGAAAAGATTTTTTCTAATTGTTCCTCTTTTACCAAAACAGAAACCAACACCTACACCGTCAAAAGAAAAGATTTCCAAAGAAACCGTTGCCATGGTGAAGCCAGTCAGTGGCGTGACACTGAAGAGCAGCACGCGACCAGTTTCCAGCCGCCTCTGCCAGGCACCCTGTGTTCTCGGGAGGTCAGTGACTGGCTACAGCCCCATTCGCTTTAGATAAAGTAATCACGCCTCTTGCTCCCCCGCGGTTTAGAATGGCACAGTCCCTGATTATACCCACAGGACAGGCTGCGTGACGTAAAGCTCACAGTGCAGCGTGAGCCAGTGGTGGATATTAACATTCACCTGTGGGTGATGCAGGGCCAGTTCCTGCTCCATTCACTTCACAATCAAAGCTGCATCGAGCTCACCACTTGCAAGGTATGAGGTGTAACAGAGAAACACAGAAACAGAGAAACAGAGAAACACAGAAACACAGAAACATAGAAACAGAGAAACACAGAAACACAGAAACAGAGAAACACAGAAACACAGAAACATAGAAACAGAGAAACAGAAACATAGAAACACAGAAACAGAGAAACACAGAAACAGAGAAACACAGAAACACAGAAACAGAGAAACAGAGAAACACAGAAACATAGAAACAGAGAAACAGAGAAACACAGAAACACAGAAACATAGAAACAGAGAAACATAGAAACACAGAAACATAGAAACACAGAAACACAGAAACATAGAAACAGAGAAACAGAAACAGAGAAACAGAGAAACACAGAAACACAGAAACAGAGAAACAGAGAAACATAGAAACACAGAAACACAGAAACAGAGAAACAGAGAATCATAGAAACACAGAAACATAGAAACATAGAAACAGAAACAGAGAAACACAGAAACACAGAAACAGAGAAACACAGAAACACAGAAACATAGAAACAGAGAAACATAGAAACACAGAAACACAGAAACAGAGAAACACAGAAACACAGAAACAGAGAAACAGAGAAACATAGAAACACAGAAACACAGAAACAGAGAAACAGAGAATCATAGAAACACAGAAACATAGAAACATAGAAACAGAAACAGAGAAACACAGAAACACAGAAACAGAGAAACACAGAAACACAGAAACATAGAAACAGAGAAACATAGAAACACAGAAACACAGAAACAGAGAAACACAGAAACACAGAAACATAGAAACATAGAAACAGAGAAACATAGAAACATAGAAACACAGAAACACAGAAACACAGAAACAGAGAAACACAGAAACACAGAAACATAGAAACAGAGAAACATAGAAACACAGAAACACAGAAACAGAGAAACACAGAAACACAGAAACATAGAAACATAGAAACAGAGAAACATAGAAACATAGAAACACAGAAACATAGAAACATAGAAACATAGAAACACAGAAACAGAGAAACATAGAAACAGAGAAACATAGAAACATAGAAACAGAGAAACATAGAAACATAGAAACATAGAAGATAGGAGCAGGAGTCGGCCATTCGGCCCCTCGAGCCTGCTCCACCATTCAATGAGATCATGGCTGATCATTCAAATTCAGTACCCTGTCCCTGCCTTCTCCCCATATCCCTTGATCCCTTTAGCCTTAAGAAATATATCCAACTCCTTAGAGTCATAGAGTCATAGAGTTTTACAGCACAGAAAGAGGCCCTTCGGCCCATCGTGTCTGCGCCGCCCATCCATCCCTGTCCAGTCTAATCCCATTTTCCAGCATTTGGTCTATAGCCTTGTATGCATTGGCATTCCAAGTGCTCATCCAAATGCTTCTTGAATGTTGTGAGGGTTCCTGCCTCTACCACCCTTTTGGGCATTGAGTTCCACATTCCAACCACCCTCTGGGTGAAAAAGTTCCTCCTCAAATCCCCTCTAAATCTCCTGCCCCTTACCCTGAATCTATGCCCCCTTGTTATTGACCCCCCTACTAAGGGGAAAAGTTCCTCTTTGTCTACCCTATCTATGCCCCTCATCATTTTGTATACCTCAATCAGGTCCCCCCTCAGCCTTCTTTGCTCCAAGGAAAACAACCCCAGCCTGTTTAGTCTTTCTTCATAGCTGAGGCGCTCCATCCCAGGTAACATCCTGGTGAATCTTCTCTGCACCCTCTCCAAAGCAATCACATCCTTCCTATAGTGAGGCGACCAGAACTGCACACAGTACTCCAGCTGTGGCCTCACCAGCGTTTTGTACAGCTCCATCATAACCTCCCTGCTCTTATATTCTATGCCTCGGCTAATGAAGGCAAGTATCCCATATGCTTTTTTAACCACCTTATCTACCTGTTCCGCTGCCTTCAGGGATCTATGTACATGTACACCAAGGTCCCTCTGACCCTCTGTACTTCCTAGGGTCCTACCACTCATTGTGTATTCCCTTGCCTTATTTGTCCGTCCAAAATGCATCACCTCGCACTTTTCAGGGTTAAATTCCATTTGCCACTTTTCCGCCCATCTGACCAACCCGTTTATATCGTCCTGTAGCCTGAGGCTTTCCTCCTCGCAATTGACCACCCCACCAATTTTCGTGTCATCTGTGAACTTGCTGATCATACCTTTTACATTCTCATCCAAATCATTTATGTAGATCACAAACAACAAGGGACCCAGCACCGATCCCTGAGGTACCCCACTGGACACAGGCTTCCAGTCACAAAAGCAACCTTCGACCATCACCCTCTGCCTCCTGCCACTCAGCCAGTTTAGGATCCAACGCGCCAAGGCACCCTGGATCCCATGGGCTCTTACCTTCTTGACCAGTCTCCTATGCGGGACTTTGTCAAAGGCTTTACTGAAGTCCATGTAAACCACATCCACAGCATTTCCCTCATCCACCCCCCTAGTCACCCCCTCGAAAAATTCAATCAGATTTGTCAGACATGATTTACCCTTGACAAAGCCATGCTGACTATCCCCGATTAATCCTTGCCTCTCCAAGTGGAGACTAATTTTGTCCCTCAGAATTTTTTCCAATAATTTCCCTACCACAGATGTTAGGCTCACTGGCCTGTAATTCCCTGGTTTATCCCTGCTACCCTTCTTGAATAATGGTACCACATTAGCTGTTCTCCAGTCCTCTGGTACATCCCCTGTGGCCAGAGAGGTTCTGAAAATTTGTGTCAGAGCCCCTGCAATCTCCTCCTTTGCCTCCCACAGCAGCCTGGGATACATCTCGTCCGGGCCTGGGGATTTATCCACTTTTTGGCCTGCTAAAACCGCTAGCACCTCCTCCCTCTCGATGCTAATATGTTCAAGTATGTCACAGTCCCCTTGCCCGATTTCTATGTCTGCATCGTCTTTCTCCATAGTGAACACAGATGCAAAAAATTCATTTAAAACCCCGCCTACATCATCTGGCTCTACACACAGATTGCCACTTTGGTCCCTAATGGGCCCTACCCTTTCCCTGGTTATCCTCTTGCCCTTAATATACTTATAAAACATCTTAGGATTTTCCTTTATTTTGCTCGCCAGTGTTATTTCATGGCCCCTCCTCGCCCTCCTAATTTCTTTTTTAAGCATGCCCCTGCACTTTTTATACTCCTCTAGGGCTTCTTCCGTCTTTAGTCTTTTGTAACTGCCAAAAGCCCCCCTCTTATTTCTAATGCATTTTTGTATATCCCTCGTCATCCAAGGTTCCCTTTGCTTGTTGGTCCCACCCTTGACCTTTACAGGAACATGTTGGCGCTGTACTCTCTCTATTTCCCTTCTGAAAGTCTCCCACTGTTTTGATGTGGATTTTCCTATAAGTAGCTGCTCCCAGTCCACTTTGGCCAGATCCTGCCTTATCATATTAAAATCGGCCTTCCCCCAATTTAGAACCCTTATTTCCGGGCCGTCTTTGTCTTTTTCCATGACCACCTTAAATCTCACCGAATTATGGTCACTGTCGCCAAAATGCTCTCCTACTGATACTTCCACCACTTGCCCGGCTACATTCCCCAGGATTAGGTCCAGTACCGCCCCCTCTCTTGTAGGACTTTCTACATGTTGGCTCAAAAAGCTCTCCTGGATGCACTTTAAGAATTTTGCACCCTCTAAGCCTTTCACACTCTGACTATCCCAATTTATATTGGGGAAGTTGAAATCCCCCACTATTATTACCCTATTATTTTCGCACTTCTCTGAGATTTGCCTACATATCTGTTCCTCTATCTCCCCCTGACTGTTTGGGGGCCTATAGTACACTCCCAGCAAAGTGCTTGCCCCCTTTTTGTTTTTAAGTTCTACCCATATGGCCTCATTAGAGGAACCCGCTAATATATCGTCCCTCCTTACAGCAGTAATTGACTCCTTAATTAATATTGCAACACCCCCTCCCCTTTTACACCCCCCTCTGTCTCGCCTGAAGATTCTATACCCCGGAATATTGAGCTGCCAGTCCTGACCCTCCCTCAACCATGTCTCCGTGATAGCAACAATATCGTACTCCCATGTGTTCAACAACAACTTCAGTTCATTCACCTTATTTGCAAGACTCCTTGCATTAAAATAAATGCCTTCCAGCCCTGCCATATTCCCTTTTGCCTTCACATATTTGCTCTGCCTTCCCAGCTGACTTGTTTTTTCCTCTGTATTTGGCTGTAAATCACCCCCCACTATAGCTCCACTCTGTACCCCATCCCCCTGCCCATTCTTGAATATATTTAATGAATTGGCCTCTACTGCCTTCTGTGGTAGAGAATTCCACAGGTTCACCACTCTGGGTGAAGAAATTCCTCCTCATCTCTGTCCTAAATGGCTTACCCCTTATCCTTAGATGGTGACCCCTGGTTCTGGACTCCCCGACCATCGGGAACATCCTTCCTGCATCTAGTCTGTCTAGTCCTGTTAGAATTTTATAAGTTTCAATGAGATCCCCTCTCATTCTTCTAAACTCCAGCGAGTACAAGCCCAATCGACTCAATCTCTCCTCCTACGTCATTCCTGCCATCCCAGGTATCAGTCTGGTGAATCTTCACTGCACTCCCTCCATGGCAAGAACATCCTTCCTCAGATAAGGCGACCAAAACTGCACACAATACTCAAGGTGTAGTCTCACCAAGGCCCTGTACAAATCCTTGCTCCTGTACTCGAATCCTCTCGCTAAGAAGGCCAACATACCATTGGCCTTCTTAACCGCCTGCTGCACCTGCATGCTTACTTTCAGCGGCTGGTGCACAAGGACACCCAGGTCTCATTGCACTTCCCCTTCTCCCAATCTATTCGCGTTCAGATAATAATCTGCCTTCCTGTTTTTGCCACCAAAGTGGATAACCTCGCATTTATCTACATTATACTGCATCTGCCATGCATCTGCCCAATCACCCAACCTGTCCAAATCATACTGGAGTTTCTCGGCATCCTCCTCACAGCACACACACCCACCCAGTTTTGTGTCGTCTGCAAACTTGGAGATATTACATCTAGTTCCCTCGTCTAGATCATTAATATATACTGTGAATAGCTGGGGTCCTAGCACCGATCCCTGCGGTACCCCACTAGTCACTGCCTGCCACTCGGAAAAAGACCCGTTTTTTCCAACTCTTTGCTTCCTGTCTGCCAACCAGTTCTCTATCCAAGTCAGTACCTTACCCCCAATCCCATGTGCTTCAACTTTACACGCTAATCTCTTATGCGGGACCTTATCGAAAGCCTTCTGAAAGTCCAAATACACCACATCCACTGGTTCTCCCTTATCTATTCTACCAGTTACATCCTCAAAAAATTCCAGTAGATTAGTCAAGCACGATTTACCTTTTGTAAATCCATGTTGACTTTGTCCGATCCTGTCACTGTTTTCCAAGTGCTCTGCTATTACATCTTTTATAATGGACTCTAGCATTTTCCCCACTACCGATGTCAGGCTTACCGGTCTATAATTCCCCGTTTTCTCTCTACCACCTTTTTTGAATAGTGGGGTAACATTAGCTACCCTCCAATCCATGGGAACTGTTCCAGAGTCTATAGAATTTTGGAAGATGACCAGCAATGCATCTGTACTGTACCTGGAATTAAACAGCTGGGATGTTTTTCTATGTTAAAGGCACGATATAAATTTGTTGGAGCACCTTCCCTATTAATAAACTAAAAATCACGCACACAGGAGCGGGCAGGGAAGTGGAGTTGAGGCCAAGATCAGATCGGCCATGATCTTACTGAATGGCGGAGCAGGCTCGAGGGGCCAAATGACCGACTCCTGCTCCTACGTCTTATGTTCTTATGTAGGATACACTTGGTACATTCTAAGAAGTGTTTCATCATACCTGGATTTAAAATTAAAAATATCTATTATACATATAATTACTGTATATACTTACATTTGTGTCCTCCTGGGTTCAATTACGAAGACAGGGTGCATAGACTAGGTTTATATTCCCCCGAGTATAGAAGATTAAGGGTGATCTAATCGAGGTGTTTAAGAAGATGAAAGGAGTTGATAGGGTGGAGAGAGAGAAACTATTTCCTCTGGTGGGGGGAGTCCGGAACAAGGGGGCAGAACCTGAAAATTAGAGCGTTTACAACCATCTTCAGCCAGAAGTGCCGAGTGGATGATCCATATCGGCCTCCCCCTGAGGTCCCCACCATCACAAAAGCCAGTCTTCAGCCAATTCGATTCATTCCACGTGATATCAAGAAACGGCTGAGCGCACTGGATACAGCAAAGGCTATGGGCCCCGACAACATCCCAGCCATCGTGCTGGAGACTTGTGCTCCAGAACTAGCCGCACCTCTAGCCAAGCTGTTCCAGTACAGCTACAACACGACAATGTGGAAAACTGCCCAGGTATGTCCTGTCCACAAAAAGCAGGACAAATTCCAATCCGGCCAATTACTGCCCCATCAGTCTACTCTCAATCAACAGCAAAGTGATGGAAGGTGTTGTCGACAGTGCTATCAAGTGGCACTAACTCACCAATAACCTGCTCACGGATGCCAGTTTTGGTTCTGCAAGACCACTCGGCTCCGACCTCATTACAGCCTTGGTCCAAACATGGACAAAGCAGCTGAATTCCAGAGGTGAGGTGAGAGTGACTGCCCTTGACATCAAGGCAGCATTTGACCGAGTGTGGCATCAAGGAGCCCTAGTAAAACTGAAGTCAATGGAAATCGGGGGGGGAAACTCTTCACTGGTTGAGTCACACCTAGCACAAAGGAAGATGGTTGTGGTGGTTGAAGGTCAATCATCACAGCCCCAGGACATCACTGCAGGAGTTCCTCAGGGCAATGTCTTCGGCCAACCATCTTCAGCTCTTCATCAATGACATTCCCTCCAACATAAGGTCAGAATGGGGATGTTCGCTGATGACTGCACAGTGTCAGCGCCATTCACAACTCCTCAGATAATGAAGCAGTCCATGCCCGCATGCAACAAGACTGGACAACGTTCAGGCTTGGGCTGATAAGTGGCAGGTAACATTCGCGCCACTGAAGTGCCAAGCAATAACTATCTCCAACAAGCGAGAGTCTAACCACCTCCCCATGACATTCAATGGTATTACCATCACCGAATCCCCCACCATCAACACCCTGGGGTCACCATTGACCAGAAACTTAACTGGACCAGCCACATAAATACTGTGGCAACAAGAGCAGGTCAGAGGCTAGGTATTCTGCAGCGAGTGTCTCACCTCCTGACTCCCCAAAGCCTTTCCACCATCTACAAGGCACAAGTAAGGAGTGTGATGTCATACTCTCCACTTGCCTGGATGAGAGCAGCTCCAGCAACACTCAAGAAGCTCGACAACCTTACAGGACAAAGCAGCCCGCTTGATTGGCACCCCATCCACCACCTTAAACATTCACTCCCTCCACCACCGGCGTACCGTGGCTGCAGTGTGTACCATCTGCAAGATGCAATGCAGCAACTCGCCAAGGCTTCTTTGGCAGCACCTCCCAAACCCGCGACCTCTTCCACCTAGAAGGACAAGGGCAGCAGGCGCATGGGAACACCACCACCTCCAAGTTCCCCTCCAAGTCCACACACTATTCTGACTTAGAAGTATATTGGCCGTTCCTTCATCGTTGCTGGGTCAAAATCCTGGAACTCCCTCCCTAACAGCACTGTGGGAGTACCTTCACCAGATGGACTGCAGCGGTTCAAGAAGGCGGCTCACCACCACCTTCTCAAGGCAATTAGGGATGGGCTATAAATGCTGGCCTTGCCAGCGACGCCCACAGCCCATATACAAATTTTTTTAAAGGCCATTCAGGGGTGATGTTCGGAAGCACTTCTTCACACAAGGGTAGTAGCGATCTTGAACTCTCTTTCCCCCAAAAAGCTGTTGAGGCTGGGGATCAACTGAAAATTTCAAAACTGAGATTGAAAGACTTGTTGGGTAAGGGTATTAAGGTTATGGAACCAAGGCGGGTAAATGGAGGTTAAGATTACTGATCAGCCGCGATGTAATTGAGTGATGGAACAGGCTCGAGGGGCTGAACGGACTCCTGTTCCTATGTTACTCACGGTTCTAATTTACAGCAAGCACATGACTTTAGTTTTTTTGGTCCTGTGCCGAATTCTACCCACTCCCTGAAGCTGCCTGCAGCCCTGGTCATATCCCTCCCTGACCTTTGACCCAACAACCAGCCTGCAGCCCTGGTCATAACCCTCCCTGACCTGTGACCCAAAAACCAGCCTGCAGCCCTGGTCATAACCCTCCCTGACCTGTGACCCAAAACCAGCCTGCAGCCCTGTCATAACCCTCCCTGACCTTTGACCCAACAACCAGCCTGCAGCCCTGGTCATAACCCTCCCTGACCTGTGACCCAAAAACCAGCCTGCAGCCCTGGTCATAACCCTCCCTGACATGTGACCCAAAAACCAGCCTGTAGCCCTGGACTGAACGCCCTTGCCAAGATCTCCGACACCTCCACAACCCCTCACCGCCCCCTCCCACTGCCCCCTTCCCATCTGCGCCCCCTCGCCGCCCTCTCACACGTGATGGGCGGCGTCACAGTATTTACTGGTGATTGGATTCAGCGGTACAATCTCCACTTTGGATGAGACATGAAGCTGACCCAGTTCACCTATTCCAGTGCTTTACAACAACAACAACTTGGATTTATGTAGTGCCTTTAACGTAGTAAAACATCCCAAGGCACTTCACAGGAGCGTTATCAAACAAAATTTGACACCGAACTACATCTATATATATAAATCGGTACTTCTGTCATTCTGTCTACCTGTCTATCTGTCTATCTGTCTTTCTGTCTATCTGTCTATCTGTCTGTCTGTCATCGCGTGTGCGTTGCGGGTATGCCTCGAAAGTTGCAGGGCGTACCTACGCGCGCGTTACCTCCAAAGAAAGCTTACGCTTCGAGACGGTTTTAAGCGTATTTACGTTTCGGCCGGGCTAAAATTGCGCCCGCGGTATCCCAAAAACCTTCAACATTCCGCTCATTAGCATCTCATTATCCGCTCATTAGCGACAGAGTGACCTCGAGCTCCGACCAATCGTACGTCGGTTGCTGGCGTGTGCCGCCGGGCCAATCGGTGCGCGTGTGGCCGGGCTTTATCGTTCTGAACCGAGGTGAGTCGCCGCCATCTTGATTCCAACTTTTCCTTTCTTTTCCCGCTTTCTGCGTCTTAAAAAAAACATTGCTTTTAAAACACATATTGTTTTTTAAAAAAATGATTTAGAAAGTAATTAACTTATCTAATCTCATTAATTTCCCTACCTTTCCCCCGTTTATCCAGGTAGGCCTAGAAGCCTCGGCGTCTCCTCCGCACCCCACGCCCGAGCTAGGCACCTCCCGGCCCCACTCGAAGGCTGGAGGGCCGAGCCCAGCCCAGCGCCGCTAGGGTGCGCGCGCAGCAGGAGCTGAGACGTCTCTCTCTGCCGGGGCTTGCTGAGCGTCCAGCGTTACCCTGGCAACCGGGCCCGCCGGACGTCTCGCACAGCCGCAATCGGCGGTCTTCACCTCGGGGGGAGGGGGGGGCGGGCCGCGACTCTCGGGGGGCCGCGACCCTCGGGGGGGGGGCCGCGCGCGCAGCAGGAGCAGCTGAGACGCGGCGTCTCCCTCTCTGGCTTGGTCAGCGTCACGGTTGCCCTGGCAACCGGGCCGGCCGGCCGAGAGAGACGCCGCGTCTCAGCCTCCTGCTGCGCGCAGCAATCGGCGGTCTTCACCTCCGGGGGGGGGGGGGGGCGCGACCCTCGGGGGGGGGGGTCGCGACCCCTCGGGGGGGGCGCCCGCCGCCCTCCCTCCCCTCCATCCCCCCTCCCCTCCCCCGCCCTTCCCCCCCGCCCTCCCTGCCCCCCTGCCCTCCCTTCTCCCCCCCGCCCTCCCTCCCCCTCCCCCCCGCCCTCCCTTCCCGCCCTCCCCCCGCCTTCCCTTCCCCTCCCTCCCCCCCGCCCTCCCCTTCCCCTCCCCCTGCCCCTCCCTTCCCCCCTCCCTCCCTTCCTTTCCCCCTCCCCTCCCCCCGCCCTCACCTTCCCCCGCCCTCCCCCCCTCCCTCCCTTCCCCGCCCTC
>NC_140997.1:1257068-1292068 GCF_052327205.1 Somniosus microcephalus
CCCCCTCCCCTCCCCCCCGCCCTCCCTTCCCCGCCCTCCCCCCTCCCTCCCTTCCCCGCCCTCCCCCTCCCCCCTCCCCCCCTCCCCTCCCCCCCCGCCCTCCCTTCCCCTCCCCCTCCCCTCCCTCCCCCCCTCCCCTCCCTCTCTTCCCCCCACCCCTCCCCTCCCTCTCTTCCCCCCAGTCGCTCTCTCTCTTCCCCCCAGTCGCTCTCTCTCTTCCCCCCAGTCGCTCTCTCTCTCTCTTCCAACAACAACATGCCCTCGAAAAAGCCTCGGCACCGCCGGGCACTTCAGCTAGTAAGGAGATATTAGGGAACGGTGAGCAGGTGGATATCAAAGATCCAGTCAGACTATTTAAAGAGAGCACGGTGATCTCCCGGTGTCCTGGCTAATATTCCTCCATCAACCAATATCACCAAAAACAGATTAACTCTCCGTGGGACCTTGCTGTGCACAGAAATTGGCTGCCACATTTCCCTGACTACACTTCAAAAAGGAACTAATTGTGTGTGAGAAGCTGTGAGCTAGCCTGAGGCTTGTGAAGGAGCTAAATTAAAGCCAGTTCATTCCTTCTTTCTTCCACTACACCCTCCAGCCTCGATTTCTAGGAAGCTTACAGGAGAAGACGAGCGGATCCAGACACAGCTACACGGGCAGCCCAGCGAGGGCTTCTACACCTACAGCAAGGTGCCCTGGGACATCTACGTCCGCAAAGAGGTACGAGGACACGGGTAGTCATAGCAACCCAGAAAACTAGCAAAAGCTGACAACAGCCCCACAACGGCTGAAAAACTGCCCTGAATATATGCCTAATGACACAGGAAGATGAGAGTGCAGTGGGACATGGGAAGCCCATAACCTCAGCTGCAGATATACCCAGCATTTGGTCTAAAGCAGCTCTCAGACCCTGAAATACCTGAGAGACAGAATGCTGTATCGTGGGCCCAGGGGGCTGGGAGTGGGCCCAGGGGGCTGGGAATGGGCCCAGGGGCTGGGAGTGGGCCCAGGGGGCTGGGAGTGGGCCCAGGGGCTGGGAGTGGGCCCAGGGGGGCTGGGAGTGGGCCCAGGGGGGCTGGGAGTGGGTCCAGGGGGGCTGGGAGTGGGCCCAGGGGGCTGGGAATGGGCCCAGGGGGGCTGGGAGTGGGCCCAGGGGCTGGGAGTGGGGCCAGGGGGCTGGGAGTGGGCCCAGGGGGCTGGGAATGGGCCCAGGGGCTGGGAGTGGGCCCAGAGGGCTGGGAGTGGGCCCAGGGGCTGGGAGTGGGCCCAGGGGGCTGGGAGTGGGCCCAGGGGGGCTGGGAGTGGGCCCAGGGGCTGGGAGTGGGGGCTGGGAGTGGGCCCAGGGGGCTGGGAGTGGGCCCAGGGGCTGGGAGTGGGTACGCGGGGGGCTGGGAGTGGGGCCAGGGTGCTGGGAGTGGGGCCAGGGGGCTGGGAATGGGCCCAGGGGCTGGGAGTGGGCCCAGGGGGCTGGGAGTGGGCCCAGGGGGGCTGGGAGTGGGCCCAGGGGCTGGGAGTGGGTCCAGGGGGGCTGGGAGTGGGCCCAGGGGGCTGGGAATGGGCCCAGGGGGGCTGGGAGTGGGCCCAGGGGGCTGGGAGTGGGCCCAGGGGCTGGGAGTGGGGCCAGGGGGCTGGGAGTGGGCCCAGGGGGCTGGGAATGGGCCCAGGGGCTGGGAGTGGGCCCAGAGGGCTGGGAGTGGGCCCAGGGGCTGGGAGTGGGCCCAGGGGGCTGGGAGTGGGCCCAGGGGCTGGGAGTGGGCCCAGGGGGGCTGGGAGTGGGCCCAGGGGCTGGGAGTGGGGGCTGGGAGTGGGCCCAGGGGGCTGGGAGTGGGCCCAGGGGCTGGGAGTGGGCCCAGGGGGGCTGGGAGTGGGCCCAGGGGCTGGGAGTGGGGGCTGGGAGTGGGCCCAGGGGGCTGGGAGTGGGCCCAGGGGCTGGGAGTGGGTACGCGGGGGGCTGGGAGTGGGGCCAGGGTGCTGGGAGTGGGGCCAGGGGGCTGGGAGTGGGCCCAGGGGGCTGGGAGTGGGCCCAGGGGGCTGGGGGTGGGTACGGGGGGGGCTGGGAGTAGGTACGGGGGGCGCTGGGAGTGGGTATGCAGGGGGCTGTCTGTTATCTCCCCTGTTGCCACCAGCACTGCAATCTGTGTTTCTTAACGAGTCACAGCTCAGTTAAAGTAAGCGCAAGGTGTAACAGGTGTTGTGTGAATGTCAGCGATACAGGCACCTGTTCACTCCACTTCATATTGTATTTTGTTCTTTTCCCTGCTTCAGGTGTTTTATCCCAAGGACAGTTTCCACAGCCCCGTGATAATGGATCTTATCTTCAGACAGGTGAGAAACGAGTTTCCTTCAGAAATTGGACGTTGAATTTGGAGCAATTTCTCTGAGGTGCCAGCTTCTGTAGGACTTGGCCCAGTAACTGCTGCTGAGTCCCAGTCGGACTTAAGGTGGTGTTTTGCCGGGGTGGGGGGGGGGGGGGGGTTTTGGGGGTATTTATTATTTTCTCTGTCTCCCTCCACCTCTCCAGTTTTCTCTTTCTCTCTCCTGGAGGCACAGACTCTGCTGCCATGCCAGGAGCCCATTCTTTGTGCCTGAGCTCGAGCCACTGGGATCGCAGGTTATCTGACCACAGGGGCCGAGAGCACTAACCCCCAACTTAGAGCAAAAATAATATTTTATTTTTATATTTTTAAACCTGCCTTTGTTCAATGCTCCGTCACGTGAGATACACTCCCACCAAAATCTTTCATTCTAATTGTCTCATATTTTAAGTTTAAGGTTTCGAGAGTGGCAAATCTTGTTAACTTTAAACATCTGACATATTATATTCCACAAATATACTCAAATAAAAACTGATCAGTAGTTTGGTAACTTTCATCTTTTTTTGCAATCCCTCGCATTTTTATGCAAGAGGACTTTCAGAGGCCCTTATTGTCGAGGATTATTCACATATCATGAGCTGCCCCTCTTTAGCTCTCTCTCCCTTTCTCTTCTCAATCCTAACTGCTCTATATCAGTCTTGCCCCCAGCAAGGTATAATATCTGATCAATTGCAGAGATTAGCACGGAAAGCCTTCCTTGATTATGGTCGTCGTCGTACGTGTCTTTATACTGTTCCCTTTGGGGAACTGTATAAAGTGGTGGAAGGATTTCTGGCCGCGATTAACGCTCCTTCCGTGACCGTAACCATCTTCGTACCAGCCATTAGGGTGGTTAGTCCTATGGCGGGAGGGTTTTACGGGCTCCCACAACCCATACGAGGGGGGGCGGCCACCCACACCCACGGGCGCAAGTATCCCGCTGGATGTCAACCCAGAATTTAGAGCCGGAGCTCCGACTCCACTTGCCGGGACTGTCTGGAGCAGGGTTCGAAACCCGACACCTTCTGGCCAAGCGGCGGGGATGCTACCGCTACGCCAAAGGCCCACTCCTCTTGATTATGGTGATTTTGTAAATCAAAAATTTAGATTGGATTAAACTCTGTATGTAAGAGAGGGACCTGCATTCCCATCAATGCTATTTTTCAACTAGCCAGTAGGAGATGCAAATGAATATAGAGCCCGGGTAAAGCTGGCTCCAATCTATGGTGGAATCAGTGTCAAAGCTCAACATCAATCTCAAAGTGTAACAGCAGATACCCCAGAGTAACAGGCTGGGATCTGATCGAGGGGTGGGGGGGATTATGTACAAAATAACAGATATCTGGGAGTGAGATACAGGCTGGGGTCTGATCGAGGGGTTCGGGGGGATTATGTACAAAATAACAGATATCTGGGAGTGAGATACAGGCTGGGGTCTGATCGAGGGGTTCGGGGGATTATGTACAGAATAACAGATATCTGGGAGTGAGATACAGGCTGGGATCTGATCGAGGGGTTCGGGGGGATTATGTACAGAATAACAGACATCTGGGAGTGAGATACAGGCTGGGGTCTGATCGAGGGGTTCGGGGGGATTATGTACAAAATAACAGATATCTGGGAGTGAGATACAGGCTGGGGTCTGATCGAGGGGTTCGGGGGGATTATGTACAGAATAACAGATATCTGGGAGTGAGATACAGGCTGGGGTCTGATCGAGGGGTTCGGGGGATTATGTACAAAATAACAGATATCTGGGAGTGAGATACAGGCTGGGGTCTGATCGAGGGGTTCGGGGGCGGGGTTGCTGTTTTTGTGGAGGTGTTGTGTAGCTTCTTAATAACTTTTTGTATGATATTGCTTTAATTCTGTAAAGATCGTGTACGACACCTTCTCTGAAACTTGTGTGAGACTGAACAAGGAGGAGCAAATGAAGATGAAATCTTTATTGGGTCAGTATTCCAAACACTGCTGGGATTGAGAGGAAGCGCAGGGTGGCAATGAAGCAGAGAGGGAAAGATAGCTGGGTAGGGGAGGGAAACATGTGAAAGGGGGGTAGGAGGGTGATGCCAACATGAACTCTGAGGGGGAAGGAGTGCAACTGATGGAATATTAGGGTTCGCTGCAGCCCTGCTGCACTCTCACTGTAACCACTTGTTCTGTGTCATGTGGGAATGTATTTGGTTTCAGTTTGCAGAGCTCTACTAAATTGTAGAATGATCGCAAAACACTAACAAATATCCTGAAATCTTATGTAATAAAAAGGATGACATTTATTCAATCACCTTGAAACATTGGCCAGGGTCCCAGACCTTTATTCGGGCTGTTTATCAGCTTTTCCGAGTTGTGTAGCTCAGTGTCAGGTCAGGCAGCATCTGTAGGCACAGGGGACGATGTTTAAGGGTGTGACCATTTATTAGAACCAATCTTATGGGTGCATACACAAAATGTAATAATCTGACTTCTCTCAGGGAATTGACTAGGAGGAGTTACTGAGTGACAGTGTGAGGGAGCTGGGTTAACATCAATAGAGATACAGTCAGTAACACAGGGCACTGGGGCAGGGGTTACTGAGTGACAGTGTGAGGGAGCTGGATTAACATCAGTAGAGATACAGTCAGTAACACAGGGCACTGGGGGAGAGGGGTTACTGAGTGACAGTGTGAGGGAGCTGGATTAACATCAGTAGAGATACAGTCAGTAACACAGGGCGCTGGGGGAGAGGGGTTTCTGTGTGACAGTGTGAGGGAGCTGGATTAACGTCAGTAGAGATACAGCCAGTGACACAGGGCACTGGGGCAGGGGTTACTGAGTGACAGTGTGAGGGAGCTGGATTAACATCAGTAGAGATACAGTCAGTGACATAGGGTGCTGGGGAGAGAGGGGTTACTGAGTGACAGTGTGAGGGAGCTGGATTAACATCAGTAGAGATACAGTCAGTGACACAGGGTGCTGGGTGAGAGGGTTACTGAGTGACAGTGTGAGGAAGCTGGATTAACATCAGTAGAGATACAGTCAGTAACACAGGGTGCTGGGGGGAGAGGGGTTACTGAGTGACAGTGTGAGGGAGCTGGATTAACATCAGTAGAGATACAGTCAGTAACACAGGGCGCTGGGGGAGAGGAGTTACTGAGTGACAGTGTGAGGAAGCTGGATTAACATCAGTAGAGATACAGCCAGTGACACAGGGCACTGGGGCAGGGGTTACTGAGTGACAGTGTGAGGGAGCTGGATTAACATCAGTAGAGATACAGTCAGTGACATAGGGTGCTGGGGAGAGAGGGGTTCCCACAGAACAGGGATTACAGCAACAACTAGACCTACTCGACAAATACTGCCAAAATTGGGCTCTAACAGTAAATCTAAAGAAAACCAACATCATGATTTTTCAAAAAAGGCCCAGATGTCAGGAAAACAAATACCAGTTTACCCTCAGTGATATCACTATAGGACACACTATGAGCTACACCTACCTTGGTCTAACTATTACAGCATCAGGGAGCTTCAGCATAGCAGTGAATGCACTAAAAGAAAAAGCCCGAAGAGCCCTATATGCAATAAAAAGAAAATTCTACAACATCCAAATCCCAATCAAAATCTGGCTCAAAATATTTGACAGCATAATCCTGCCCATTGCACTGTACGGTAGTGAAGTATGGGGCCCGCTAAATCACCAAAGCTACACTAAATGGGAAAAACATACAATAGAAGCCCTACATGCAGAATTCTGCCGAAGCATCCTTCGCACCCAAAGAAAAACGCCAACAAATGCATGCAGAGCCGAACTAGGCAGATACCCACTGATAATAAACATCCAAAAACGAGCACTAAACTTCCTAAATCACCTCAAATCTAGCTCCCCAGACACCCTTCATTTCAAAGCCTTTCAGACCCAAGAGCTAAACCCAGAAAAGAGTCCCCTGAGTCAGCTGCTACGGAAACTAAGTACTCAGCCGGACCCTGACCAGCCCCAGACCAACACAGCCGTCCAAACACCAATCCGAGTGAACCAAATCATTAAAAAATGCAAAGAAACCTACCTGGAACATTGGAACAAAATAACCGAAAGCCAAAGCAGATTAGAATGTTACCGGGCCCTAAAAAGAGAATATAAACTGGCAGACTACCTCACGACCATCAGAGACACAAAACAGAGACAGACCCTCACCAGGTACAGACTAAGCGACCACCAACTGGAAATTGAAAAAGGCAGATACAAGAAATCCTGGCAGCCTAGAGAGAATAGAATATGCGATCAATGTCTGGCTGGCGAGGTTGAAACAGAAATGCATTTCCTCCTAAAATGCGAAAAATTCAACACATCAAGAAACATATTATTCAACAAGCTAAGCCAAACAACCCCAGATTTCAAGGAATTGGATGATCTGTCAAAATTGAGATTAGTCCTAGGAGAAGGAGACAGACCATACCTTGGGGCCAAATATGTAACAACATGTCACAACCTGAGGACTGTTTAAAATTAAGACTGTTTAAAATTAATATTGAACGTACCAAATGAAGTACAAAGACTGTTTAAAATTAATATTGTTTAAAAGTAATATTGTATGTACCCAACAAATGTCAAATCGATTGGCACCTACAGAATGTTGGAAAACTGTACCTTTTTGCTATGTAAGCTTTGGCAATATGGTTCTCTGTAAACTTTCATGCCAATAAAGCATTTTAATTGGAATTGGAATTGGAATTGGTTACTGAGTGACAGTGTGAGGGAGCTGGATTAACATCAGTAGAGATACAGTCAGTGACACAGGGTGCTGGGTGAGAGGGTTACTGAGTGACAGTGTGAGGAAGCTGGATTAACATCAGTAGAGATACAGTCAGTAACACAGGGTGCTGGGGGGAGAGGGGTTACTGAGTGACAGTGTGAGGGAGCTGGATTAACATCAGTAGAGATACAGTCAGTAACACAGGGCGCTGGGGGAGAGGAGTTACTGAGTAACAGTGTGAGGGAGCTGGATTAACATCACTAGATATACAGTCAGTAACACAGGGCGCTGGGGGGAGAGGGGTTACTGAGTGACAGTGTGGGAGCTGGATTAACATCAGTAGAGATACAGTCAGTAACACAGGGCGCTGGGGGAGAGGGGTTACTGAGTGACAGTGTGAGGGAGCTGGATTAACATCAGTAGAGATACAGTCAGTAACACAGGGCGCTGGGGGAGAGGGTTACTGAGTGACAGTGTGAGGGAGCTGGATTAACATCAGTAGAGATACAGTCAGTAACACAGGGCACTGGGGGAGAGGGGTTACTGAGTGACAGTGTGAGGGAGCTGGATTAACATCAGTAGAGATACAGTCAGTAACACAGGGCGCTGGGGGAGAGGGTTACTGAGTGACAGTGTGAGGAAGCTGGATTAACATCAGTAGAGATAGAGTCAGTAACACAGGGCACTAGGGGAGAGGGGTTACTGAGTGACAGTGTGAGGGAGCTGGATTAACATCAGTAGAGATACAGTGAATAAAGAACAGCAGGTCGGTCAGCATTTGCCAAACTCACTAACTCCTTCCAACCAGCACCTGACTGTTTACTGACTCCTCCCAGTTATTTCCCGAATATTCTATCAGCATTCACTGCTAAACAGACAAATGTGAAAGTGCTGTTAGTGGAGCCTCCCCATGGCCTTTAAAAGCATTCCCTTTGAGTGAATCAGGCTGGTATAAATACAGTAACTGTACAGTGTGTACAACAACAAACAGCACCATTTATTTCTCTTCTTCAGCTGAAAACAAGATTCAATCCTCGACTCTGGTAAAAGACGAAGCTGTCAAGGGGAAGATTGTGATGGCGGCCAGAGAGATGTGGGATGTTTATTTCTGCCGCCTGTTCCCTGCCTCCGTGAGGACAACTTTCCTCCATTTAAACAACGTTATTTAAACCATAGCATGTTGTGTCATTAAATATTATTCATCAATGCTTTTAAAATCTTCAACATATTGTGGAGGACCACTGGTGGGCTGGAGACTGGAGTAATGTCCCTCGAGCCTGTTCACTTATTAAATTACATCATGGCTGATCTGTACCTCAACCCCCGATCAGCTCAGATACTCTGCTCCCAAAGGTTATTGAGCAAAGCTCCACAACCTGCCTCAATGTCACATCTCCAAGTCTGGCTGATGCCTTCCAGACATTTTCTCTGCCTGACCACTATTTCAGTCTATAATTCCCCATCCCAACTGCCAACCATATTTATACAGCTCATTTTTGAAGGAATTATGCACTCAGCTTTTCCTGTTTCATGATCATCCACTCTGGGGAAAGGTGTTTGTAATCTCTTGTCTTGAGGTTTTTAACTCTAACCCTGCGCCATCCACAGTCAAATAGCCGATTTACATCGACATCCCAACATTTCTTTTTCCCATTATTTCTCCCCCAAACTGAGTCTGGCCAGCACGGGAGCAGCCGTGAGCACTGGGAATTCTGGCTGCTTCTCCTGCGCCTGGAATGCTGCATGGCCCCAGGGAACGGGAGAGAACAGGCTAAAAGCCTATCTCCTCACAGTGCCTGATGGTTTTTGACTCGATGCTAATTTTTGCAATGATTGGTGAATCTCTTGCAGGGCAGTGTGGGCACTGGAGTGCAGATTCTGGGAGTCTCCCACAAAGGAATCAGTTTGCTGAAGCTAGTGAAAGCCAGCAGCACGACGGCAGAGAACCTGAGAGTGCTCAGGAGCTACAGGTACCGAGAGCAGACAGGGATATGTTCCCTAACCCTAACCCCTTCCCCTGCTTGCCCCATCCTGTTCCGCCTTTCCACGGGGCCTTCGATATCACACCAAGCGCTCATTCTTCTTTTGTGACCAGCTATTCCTCCATGACTGGCCACGCAGCTGATCTTGCTCCTGTTTTCCACACGTACTCTCCCGGAGGGTCGACTGGACTGTGAGCAGCAGCAGCAGCAGCAGCAACTCCCTTCCCGACTCCAAACGTACTGAGGCCAATTGTAGCCCCGCCCCCTTTTTGTTACCTTGGCTGAGATCAGCTGACTTATCATAAGCATAATGGCTGGGACCGCCCTAGTTTGTTTGGCTCAGTACCACACCAAGCAAACCAGCAAGGAACCTTCTGCCGTTCTCTCTCAGCCATTGTCTTCAGTCCCCGCCACAAAATCCGATCCCTAGCCACTGACTCCATCCCTCTCCTTGGCAACTGTCTGAGGCCGAACCAGACCCTTCGCAATCTTGCTGTCCTATTTGACCCTGAGATAAGCTTTCAACCACATATCCTCTCCATCACTAAGACCGCCAACTTCAACCTCCGTAACATCACCCAACTCTGGCCCTGCCTCAGCTCATCTGCTGCTGAAACCCTCATCCATGCCTTTATTACCTCTAGACTTGACTATTCCAATGCACTCCAGGCTGGCCTCCCGCGTTCTACCCTACGTAAACTTGAGGGCATCCAAAACTCAGCTCCTGTATCCTAACTCGCACCAAGTCCCATTTACCCATCACCCCTGTGCTCGCTGACCTACATTGGTTCCCAATCTGACAATGCCTCGATTTTAAAATTCTGATCCTTGTTTTCTAATCCCTCCATGACCTTGCCCCTCCCTATCTCTGTAACCTCCTCCAGTCCTACAGTCCCCCGGGATCTCTGCACTCCTCCAACTCTGGCCTTTTGTGCATCTCCGATCTCCTTCACTCCACGATTGGCGGCCGTGCCTTCAGCTGCCTGGGTCCAAAGCTCTGGAATTCCCTCCCTAAACCTCTCCGCCTCTCTCCTTTTAAAACCTATCCCTTTGACCAAGCTTTTTGTCACCTATCCAAATACCTCCTTTGTGGCTAGGTGTCATATTTGACCTTTGAAGCACCTTAGAATGTTTTTCTATATTAAACCTACCTGACCTCTTGAAATTGAGGTGCATCAATGTGGACGGAATCTGGTTTGGAGATTAATGAGTTTCTGTATCAATACCCAGCTGTCCCAAAGAAAGTACAACATATTCAGAAGCTGTGTAGAACACATCGGCCCCCAAGTTTCCCCACTCTACCCCCGTACTGGAACTCTGCATGTTGGGCATACAGAAACCCCACAGTGCAGATAGAGGCCATTTCAGCCCATCGAGCCTGCACCGACACATATCCCACCCGATCCCCGTAACCCCACATATTTTAATCCCCCTAACACTAAGGGTCAATTTATCATAGCCAATCAACCTAACCCGCACATCTTTGGACTGGCATGGGGAGTCGAGGATCTTGGTTCAGAGTTTTGGATCCAACAGTGCTTTAAATTTACAATATCCAATCTAATCATTGTCCTAATGGTCGCCTTTCAGCTACACAGACATCTTGTTTGTCACCATCCCTTCTAAGAACATGCTGGACTTCAACCTCATCAATGAGAAGCTGATTCTATTTTCCTCCAAGGCTCCACAAGTTAAGAGTATGATCGATTACTTCATCACCGAGCTGAAGAAGGTGGGTGAGGACTTGCTTTAATCTCCTTCACACGGCCGTTGTACACACTCTCGCCTCTGAGTCAGAAGGGCGTGGGTCTAGAGACTTGAGCACATAATCCAGGCTGTTACTCTGGGGGAGTGCTGCACTGCCAGAGGTGCCGTCTTTCAGATGAGATGTTAAACCGAGGCCCCGTCTGCCCTCTCAGGTGGATGTAAAAGATCCCACGGCACTATTCAAAGAGATTGGCCAATATTTATCCCTCAACCAACATCACTAAAGCAGATTATCTAGTCATTTATCTCATTGCTGTTTGTGGGAGCTTGCTGTGCACACATTGGTTTCCTACATTGTCTACACTTCAAAGTCCTTCGTTGGCTGAGGACAAGAAAGGCACGATATAAATGCAAGTTCTTTCTTTATCTCTGCATCACCAGCTTAGATTTTCCGATCTCTTGTCAAAATAGAACCAATCAGAAAATCCAGGCCACAATGCCAAGGCAGTCTCAAATACTGTTGGGTTTTAAGTAATAGAAAAGGTTTGCAGGGGACCTGTGCAGTGCTGGATTCCTCACTTGTCTTTTCACCTCTAGAAACCAGGCTCATTTCAGCCTGCTGTGGTGAAACTCGCCAATCTGACAATGTACAGGGAGAGTTTCAACCCAGTCTCTAATGACCTGCGGCAGAACACAGTCCCTCATTTAGCACTAAATTGGCAATCTCACTTACACAGAACTCCGCAATGGCTGGATTGGCAATGGGCATTCACTCTGGCATTGGGATGTTGGGGTTAAGGCACAGTGTTGATCTGGTGAATGGGAGCTTGGTGCTAGTGTGACACAGGAACATCTGCTTCAGCCTCCAGGGCACAAACAGTGCCCAGCATTACGATGTCACCAGTACACCACCATCAGTTCGCTGCCCGCCCATCCTCAGCTTTATTGGACGACCTTTGGTGCCCAAGTTAATCACCGCGCCTGGTCTCCATCGCTCTCAGAGCCTTCACTTCCTAATCTTTTGCCTCATTAACGCTCTCCCTTCCTTCACCAGCCTCCTCATGACACTGACCGTGTCTGCAGTCACCTCCCCCACCTCCTGCTCGCTGTCTACCTTACAAAGTGCCTTGGGATGTTTTGTTACCTGATCTGTGCTGTATAATGTCAGTGGCTGTGGTTAGTAAGAGCACAGAGTTAACGTTGCCAATGTACGTGGTCTCTCACCAGGATTCTAATTATGTCGTAGCAGTGAAGAGCCACATCACCAACGACAGCTCCTACCTACGATTCCACAAGGGGGACATCATCCGTTTGCAGCCCATGGATGGCCTGCAGGAAGGTCAGTGACTGTGGAACTCTAATCGTTCATCCCTAGGGAACAACTAGTTACGAAGGGAACAACTAATTCCAAGTTTTTGTCTCTAAACTTGAGTGCTTGGAATGATTGTAAGTAACTGGATGGTTAAATGGGCCACCTGGTGTGGTACTGAGGCACGCAGAGCAGGAAGGCCCCAGATTCAGTCCCAGGTCTGTGCTGATGCACTTTGGGCCTCAGTGTACCTGGCGAGGGAGCAGGATTCCCCACTGGAAAATGCACGTGCCGTGATGCTCGCCTCTCCCCAGTGGGCAAATAGTCTACTGGCACTCACTGTCTAGACTCACACATGAAGAATGGCCCTTGGTTGCAGTCCAGGATGGCTGGGAATGTCTGAAATTTTATCCTAGCAAATGTTAACACATTCAGACAGAAGGAGAGAAAAGTGGGATCAGATTGGATTACGTGACTGTCGAGCTCCTGACCGGATGACTCATAGTTCCATAGTCTATGGGACGGTTGGGACAATACCATCAGAGGTGAGAGCTACTCTCATTAGTATCATAAACCTGTAGCCCGCTACACAGGCTGGTACCACGGGGGGCATGAAGGGGGAAGGTGTGGTTCTGCCCCTACGGTTCCACACAGTAATTCCCACTGTCTAGAATGCAGTCATAAGAAGGGGCTGAGCAGAGACCAGGGACACCCGCAGGGTGGGACTGAGGGGAGGGCAGCCTGTGACCTGTCAGCCTATCTCAGCCGCTAGCAAAGGTCTCACATTCATCCTCCAGCCCAACACCTCACCAGCGGTGCCAAGACCCTGGGAAAGGAGACAGTCAGAAAAATATATCGAGCATCTAATTACTGACACCATTTATTGTGGTTTATTTGAACATAGTTTTAAGATACTGAATGAAAATCTCCACTGCTCACTAGTTATAGTGCAATCACTAACACAAGTCTGAAGACAGGAATTTCAGATGAATTCATTAACACACTGTGTGTATTCATAAGAACATAAGAAATAGGAGCAGGAGTCGGCCAGTCAGCCCCTCGAGCCTGTTCCGCCATTCAACATCATGGCTGATCTTCTTCCTCATCTCCACTTTCCTGCACTATCCCCATATCCCCATGATTCCCTTAATATTCAAAAATCTATCGCTCTCTGTCTGGAATATACTCAACGACTGAGCCTCCACAGCCCTCTGGGGTAGAGAATTCCAAAGATTCACCAGCCTTTGAGTGAAGAAATTTCTCCTCATCTCAGTCCTAAATGGCCGACCCCTTATTCTGAGACAGTGACCCCTGGTTCTAGACTCCCCAGCCAGGGGAAACATTCTCCCTGCATCTACCCTATCAAGCCCTGTAAGAATTTTGTATGTTTCAATGAGATCACCCCTCATTCTTCTAAACTCTAGAGAATATAGGCCTAGTCTACTCAATCTGACCTCATAGGACAATCCCCCCACCCCAGGAACCAGTCTGGTGAACCTTCGTTGCACTCCCTCTATGGCAAGTATATCCTTCCTTAGGTAAGGAGACCAAAAATATACACAATACTCCAGGTGTGGTCTCACCAAGGGCCCTATATAATTGCAGTAAGACATCTTTACTCTTATACTCAAATCCTCTTGTAATAAAGGCCAACATTTGCTTTCCACCCAGGTCCCTCTGAACACCAACATTTCCCAATCTCTCTCCATTTAAAAAATACTCTGCTTTTCTATTTTTCCTACCAAAGTGGATAACTTCACATTTCTCCACATTATATTCCATTTGCCATGTTCTTGCCCACTCACTTAGCCTGTCTATATCTCCTTGAAGCCTTCTTGAATCCTCCTCACAACTTACATTCCCACCCAGCTTTGTATCAGCAGCAAACTTGGATATATTACATTTGGTCCCCTCATCCAAATCATTGATGTAGATTGTGAATAGCTGAGGCCCAAGCACTGATCCTTGCGGTACCCCACTAGTTACAGCCTGCCAACCTGAAAATTACCCCCAATTCCATGAGCCCTAATTTTCTTTAATAACCTCTTGTGTGGCACCTTATCGAAAGCCTTTTGAAAATCCAAATACACCACATCCACTGGTTCCCCCTTATCTATTCTGCTAGTTACAACCTCAAAAAACTCTAACCGATTTCCCTTTCATAAATCTGTGTTGACTCTGCCCAATCCTATTATTATTTTCTAAGGGACAAAAATTCAGCTGGTAGCGCCACCCGTAAGAGGGCGCTAAGTGGGGCGCAAACCAACTAGCGCCCGGGCGCGGCACTGCCCACGCCTCCCGCAAAATTCAGCAGGAGGTTAGTGGTGGCACTAACCGGTAGCGCTGCGCCGCTGGCGATGATGTCATTGGTGTGCGCAGCGCCCCGCTCATGCCCCGGCTGCGATCTTCGGGAGCGCCCCCTGATTTACCGCCGGATGCTATGTCCGACAGGGTCAGGGGGGCATACCTGCGGCTGGGGAGGCGCAATTTAAAGGCGAGGTGCGGGGCGGCCATTTTTGTTGCTGGCTGCCTGCCAGCACCTGCCTGTGCTCCCGTCCCCGGCCTCCTGAACCCCCCCCCCCCCCGCTGAGTGCCAGCTGCGCTCCAAGAGCCCGGCATTTCCGGGCTCTTTTGCCTGCACTCCCGATCCCCGGGGGCCCAGCTGGGCCTCAGGTCGTGCTGCACAAGGCCCCTCCCCTTTAAGAAGGGGAGGAAGGCCTGCAATACCTCAGCACGACGTGCCGCAGCGCCCCAAGAGGGATGTGGGGTGCTTCCAGTAGCGTCCCGCTTCCCTCTTGGGGTGCAACCACTCAATTTCCGGCGCGGGGGCGCTAATTTTTCCGGGGCAAAGTTAACGCCTCATTTGGGGCGCTACTCAATTTTTAGCCCTAAGTGCCCTGTTACATGCGTCTCTAATTTCCTGATTTATACTCTGCCCTATTTTACAACTATTGTTTGCCGGCCTATAAACAACTCCCACCAATGTTTTCTGCCCCTTGCTGTTTCTTAGCTCCACCCAAACTGATTCTACTTCTTGATTTTCGAAGCTAAGATCCTTTCTCTCGACTGTCTTTATCCCATCCATTATTATCAGAGCGACCCCTCCTCCTTTTCTATTTTGCCTATCTCTTCCAAAAGTTTATTTAAGTTTGCAGTTTTATTTAATTAAATGTAATTAAATTTGTAATTAGATAACTTAGTTTACAGTGTAGTTTCTTGACTACTTACTTGATCGAGATTAAGTTAAGGGTAAGCCTAAGGAAGGAACTGAAATTAAATATCTACCTGTAACACAAAGCACTACAAGTAGCGCAGGCAAAAAGCAGCAACTCCTTCCCCCTCTTCTCCAAATTCCCAAATAAAACACTCTGTTCAAGTCCAATCCATTTAATCCGGCTCTGTGCAGACCAGATTCACACCTGGTGTCAGGCGAGTGTGGATTCACACCTGATGTGCGAGGGTCGGGTGAGTGTGAATTCACACCTGGTGTTGGAGGGTCGGGCGAGGTGGATTCACACCTGGTGTGCGAGGGTTGGGTGAGTGTGGATTCACACCTGGTGTCAGGCGTGTGTGGATTCACACCTGGTATTGGAGGGTCGGGCAAGTGTGAATTCACACCTGGTGTCGGAGGGTCGGGCAAGGTGGATTCACACCTGGTGTGTGAGGGTCGGGTGAGTGTGGATTCACACCAGGTGTCAGGCAAGTGTGGATTCACACCTGGTGTGGGGCGAGTGTGGATTCACACCTGGTGTCGGGCGAGTGTGGATTCACACCTGGTGTCAGGCAAGTGTGGATTCACACCAGGTGTCAGGCAAGTGTGGATTCACACCTGGTGTCGGGCGAGTGTGGATTCACACCTGGTGTCGGGCGAGTGTGGATTCACACCTGGTGTCGGGCGAGTGTGGATTCACACCTGGTTTCGGGCGAGTGTGGGTTGGTGCTTTGTGTTGCTTGCTTACTGTTGCCATGATGCTTTGCGATGCCCTCAGACCATTGCTATGGCTGCACAGTCAGAAAGAAGGTGATGTACCTGGAGGAGTTAAAGAAATACGCTCCTGATTTCGGTGGGTTTGAAGCAGAGCCCATTTGCTTCCTTATTGTTTGTGTGTGATTGACCCCACTCCCGCTATCGCTCCTGTTCTCCTTCCCTCTGCCTCTCCCTCTCTCCCGAAACATGGTCTGCTAATGTTTCTCTCTGTGGGGTTTTAGACCTGGTGTGTGCATGTTTGATGTGTTTAGTACTCACTGAGGCTGAGCCCATTTTACATCTAGAGTTGGCACGTTATATATCAAATAAGGAAAATGAAACTGGGAAAAGCCGGAAGCAGCCAGCCTCAGTCAGGAAGGGGAAACGGCAGTTAGTGTTGGTTAGAGGTGATGTTCTTGGCAAAACACTACCTCCGTGGTTTGTGATCGTCACTGAACTGCTGTACGTTTCCAGTGTGTTGTGATTTTAATTGTGTTGTTATATTGCAGCTGAGTGAGAAGCTGAGGGCCAATCAAGGCCTCCTCCGCGAGCAGTGGAAATCAGGGTGAATGACTCGTTATGGCTCAGATTTGCTCAGTACTGATAATTACTGCAGATTCTGGGCAGCAAACGAGTGGTTTGCCTTCTTGCTGAAAGCTACTCTATGTTTATTCAAAGCTGCTCCCAAAGCTTTTATTTTGTTCCATTTAAAATTTCTACTTCTTTTGGGCGAATTTTTTTCATATTCCTCAAGATCAGCAATTTATGGTCAGAAATTGAACCCACTGTCAGCATCAAACACTCCCAGGGCAGGTACAGCACGGGTTAGATACAGAGTAAAGCTCCCTCTACACTGTCCCATCAAACACTCCCAGGGCAGGTACAGCACGGGTTAGTTACAGAGTAAAGCTCCCTCTACACTGTCCCATCAAACACTCCCAGGGCAGGTACAGCACGGGTTAGACACAGAGTAAAGCTCCCTCTACACTGTCCCATCAAACATTGCCAGGGCAGGTACAGCACAGGTTAGATACAGAGTAAAGCTCCCTCTACACTGTCCCATCAAACACTCCCAGGGCAGGTACAGCACGGGGTTAGATACAGAGTAAAGCTCCCTCTACGCTGTCCCATCAAATACTCCCAGGGCAGGTACAGCATGGGTTAGATACAGAGTAAAGCTCCCTCTACACTGTCCCATCAAACACTCCCAGGGCAGGTACAGCACGGGGTAAGATACAGAGTAAAGTTCCCTCTACACTGTCCCATCAAATACTCCCAGGGCAGGTACAGCACGGGTCATATACAGAGTAAAGCTCCCTCTACACTGCGCCATCAAACACTCCCAGGGCAGGTACAGCACGGGTTTAGATACAGAGTAAAGCTCCCTCTACACTGTCCCCATCAAACACTCCCAGGGCAGGTACAGCACGGGTCAGATACAGAGTAAAGCTCCCTCTACACTGTCCCATCAAACACTCCCAGGGCAGGTACAGCACGGGGTAAGATACAGAGTAAAGTTCCCTCGACATTGTCCCATCAAACACTCCCAGGGCAGGTACAGCACGGGTTAGATACAGAGTAAAGCTCCCTCTACACTGTCCCATCAAACACTCCCAGGGCAGGTACAGCACGGGTTAGATACAGAGTAAAGCTCCCTCTACACTGTCCCATCAAACACTCCCAGGGCAGGTACAGCACGGGTCAGATACAGAGTGAAGCTTGGGTGCTGTGCCTGGGAGGAGGGGCTGGCTGGAGTGGTGGGCGTTTTCTGCTCACTCACCTTAGTTAGCGGCTAATCTGGAAACGGCACTCTGCAGAACATAAGAACATAAGAATTAGGAGCAGGTGTAGGCCACTTGGCCCCTCGAGCCTACTCCACCATTCAATAAGATCATGGCTGATCTGAGCTTAGCCTCAACTCCACTTTCCTGCCCGCTCCCCATAACCTTGACTCCCCTGTCGCTCAAAAATCTGTCTCCGCCTTGAATATATTCACTGACTCCGCCTCCACAGCTCTCCGGGGTAGAGAATTCCACAGATTCACGACCCTCTGAGAGAAGAAATTCCTCCTCATCTCCGTCTTAAATGGGCGACCCCTTATCCTGAAACTATGCCCCCTCGTTCTAGATTCTCCCACGAGGGGAAACATCCTCTCAGCATCCACCCTGTCAAGCCCCTTCAGAATGTTTCAATAAGATCACCTCTCATTTTTCTAAACTCCAATAAGTATAGGCCCAACCTGCTCAACCTTTCCTCATAAGACAACCCCTTCATCTCCGGAATCAACCTCATGAACCTTCTCCAATGCAAGTATATCCCTCCTTAAATAAGGAGACCAAAACTGTACGCAGTACTCCAGGTGTGGTCTCACCAACGTCCTGTACAGTTGTAACAGGACTTCCCTACTTTTATACTCCATTCCCCTTGCAATAAAGGCCAACATTTGCCTTCCCAATTACTTGCTGTGCCTGCATGCTAACTTCTTGTGTTTCATGTACAAGGACCCCCAGATCCTTCTGTACCGCAGCATTCTGTAGTCTCTCTCCATTTAAATAATATTTTGCTTTTCTATTCTTCCTACCAAAGTGGATAACCTCACATTTTCCCACATTATACTCCATCTGCCAAATGTTTGTCCACTCACTTAACCTATCTATATCCCTTTGCAGACTCTCTGTGTCCTCCTCACAATTTGCTTTCCCACCTACCTTTGTATCATCAGCAAATTTGGCTGCATTACACTCGGTCCCTTCATCCAAGTCATTAATATAGATTGTAAATAGTTGAGGCCCCAGCACTAATCCCTGCGGCACCCCACTAGTTACAGTTTGCCAACCTGAAAATGACCCATTTATCCCGACTCTCTGTTTTCTGTTAGTTAGCCAATCCCCTATCCATGCTAATATATTACCCCCAACCCTGTGAGCTTTTATCTTGTGCAGTAACCTTTTATGTGGCATCTTATCAAATGCCTTTTGGAAATCCAAATACACTACATCTACTGGTTCCCCTTTATCCACCCTGCTCGTTACATCCTCAAAGAACTCTAGTAAATTTGTCAAACACGATTTCCCTTTCATAAAAACCACGTTGACTCTGCTTGATTGTATTGTGATTTTCTAAATGTCCTGCTATTACCTCCTTAATAATCGATTCCAGCATTTTCCCAATGACAGATGTTAGGCTAACTGGCCTATAGTTTCCTGCTTTCTGTCTTCCTTTTTTGAATAGGGGCGTTACATTTGCGGTTTTCCAATCTGCTGGGACCTTTCAAGAATCTAGGGAATTTTGGAAGATTACAACCAACGCATCCACTATCTCTGCAGCCACTTCTTTTAAGACCCATAGGATGCAGGCCATCAGGTCCAGGGGACTTGTCAGCCTTTAGCCCCATTAGTTTGCCTAATACTTTTTCTCTAGTGATAGTGATTGTTTTAAGTTCATCCCGCCCTTTTGCCCCTTGATTATCTATTATTATTGGGATGCTTTTCGTGTCTTCTACCGTGAAGACAGATACAAAATATTTGTTCAGAATCTCTGCCAGTTCCTTGTTTCCCATTATTAATTCCCCAGTCTCATCCTCTAAGGGTCCAATGTTTATTTTAGCTACTCTCTTCCTTTTTATATACTTGTAGAAGCTCTTACTGTATGTTTTTATACTTCTTGCTAGTTTACTCTCCATCTATTTTCTCCCTCTTTATTATATTTTTAGTCATCCTTTGCAAGTTTCTAAAAAATTCCCAATCTTCTGGCCTACCACTAATCTTTGCAACATTGTATGCATTTTCTTTCAATTTGATACCATTCTAAACTTCCTTAGTTAGCCACAGATGGTTCATCCTTCTTGTAGAGTCTTTCTCACTGGAATATATCTTTGTTGAGAGTTATGAAATATCTCCTTAAATGTCTGCCACTGCTTATCTACTGTCTTACCTTTTAATCTATTTTCCCAGTCCACTTTAGCCAACTCTATCTTCATACCTTTGTAGTTGTCTTTATTTAAGTTTAAGACACTAATTTCAGACCCAAGTTTCTCACTCTCAAACTGAATGTGAAATTCTATCATGTTATGATCACTCTTCCCTAGAGGATCCTTTACTATGAGATCATTAATTAATCCTGTCTCATTACACATTACCAGATCTAAAATAGCCTGTTCCCTGGTTGGTTCCACAATGTATTGTTCTAATAAACTGTCCTGAATACACTCTATGAACTCGTCCTCAAGGCTACCTTTGCCAATTTGATTTGTCCAATCTATATGAAGATTAAAATCGCCCATGATTATTGCAGTACCTTTCTTACAAGCCTCCATTAGCCTTTGAACAGGTTATGAATGTGCGCTGTCTGCCGCAGGTGTTGTTTGGCGCGTGGAACCGGACAGGCACATCCTGCTGTTCCAGCTTGTGGTTGAAACCCAGCCAGACTGCTGAGGTTCCCAGCACTGACATTCCTCTCGCTGAACTCAGCACTCCATGTCTGAATGACCATAACTGAGATGTATGAAGACTTGTGTCTGCAGGTTACAAAGAGCAGCTTGGAAATAATGAACCTTTGCCTGTTTGGGCAGGGTGGAAGTTCGGTGCTTTCCACGGCAGGTCTGGGCTGTTCCCCCTGGAATATGTGCAGCCTGTGGCCGCCCCAGACTTTATTCACCTGAGCACGGACAAGAAAGAGGAACCAAAGGACAAAAAGGGCAAAGTGGCAGCTTCGTCCTCGGCCACTGTGGCAGCCGCTGTGGGATCGACAGCAGCAGCTGAGGAACTCGACAGAAAGACAGAGGTGCGGAATTGATCCTCCGGCCATTCACTCCATTCCATTGCTCTGCGCTGCTGCTCTTGTCTTTGTCAATATTATATTGATCACCTAAAGGGGCGGGGCTATACCATAGGCTGGGCGGGGGTTAGATGCAAATTTGTTTTAGCCTCGCAGTGACATCACGAGCAAGGCGGTGGAATAATGTGGTGACTGCGTTCGATCTGTTGTGGTGAGTGAGTGGCAAACCAGCGGATGGCCTTTGGTCACAAGCTTTCCCCATCCTGCTCTGCCTTACTTAGTTGCTGGACTTTAGACCTGGAGCTTTGCTTTCCATCGGAGCAGGAATGGATGGGCGCAGAGTCAGTGCCAGCGAGAATGCTGCCCACAGCACGGTACCCGAGTGAGGAGGGACCATGTTCAAGAGATAAAAGCAGAAAAGGAGAGAAATCTAGCAACAAATTAAAAAGGTTTCTTGGTTTTATTTCTAATAAGTCTCAGTTTGTAAGGAAGATAAGTAACAGTGTTTTTTAGATTTAAAAAGCAGATGAGGGGGTGGATGTGAACTGAGAGATCGGGTTAATCCCACAGTCCATCCTGTCCTTGAGCTCAGCTGGATGGCTGGGGGGAAGCAGTGAGGTGAAGCCAGACGTCTAGACGGAATGAGGTTGGTTCCTGCTCTGAGTTGTTTCCAAGGAATACCCGTCCTGTGTATAGGAAGCCGAGCTTGCTGTCCTTCCACTGGTCTCCCAGTGCCTGAGTGATGTAATGGGGAGGGGGAGGAGCTCCCAGTGCCTGAGTGATGTAATGGGGAGGGGGAGGAGCTCCCAGTGCCTGAGTGATGTAATGGGGAGGGGGAGGAGCTCCCAGTGCCTGAGTGATGTAATGGGGAGGGGGAGGAGCTCCCAGTGCCTGAGTGATGTAATGGGGAGGGGGAGGAGCTCCCAGTGCCTGAGTGATGTAATGGGGAGGGGGAGGAGCTCCCAGTGCCTGAGTGATGTAATGGGGAGGGGGAGGAGCTCCCAGTGCCTGAGTGATGTAATGGGGAGGAGGAGGAGCTCCCAGTGCCTGAGTGATGTAATGGGGAGGGGGAGGAGGTCCCAGTGCCTGAGTGATGTAATGGGGAGGGGGAGGAGCTCCCAGTGCCTGAGTGATGTAATGGGGAGGGGGAGGAGCTCCCAGTGCCTGAGTGATGGGAGGGGGAGGAGCTCCCAGTGCCTGAGTGATGTAATGGGGAGGAGCTCCCAGTGCCTGAGTGATGTAATGGGGAGGGGGAGGAGCTCCCAGTGCCTGAGTGATGTAATGGGGAGGGGGTGGAGCTCCCAGTGCCTGAGTGATGTAATGGGGAGGGGGTGGAGCCAGGGGGGTCAGTGGAATAAGGCCCTGGGGAAACACTTATGGGGAGAGAACTGAGGAAAAGAGTTTTAAAAAGAATTATTTTTTCTCACCAACTTCCCTCCCTCACCTTCTCCCTGAAGAACGTGACTCCCTACCTGGGTCCAGTTTCACAGGTACCATTTCCACCTCTGTAACATCGCCCGACTCCGCTCATCTGCTGCTGAAACCCTCGTCCATGCCTTTGTTACCTCTAGACTTGACTATTCCAACACACTCCTGGCTGGCCTCCCTACTTCCACCCTCCGTAAACTTGAGGTCATCCAAAACTCGGCCGCCTGTATCCTAACTCGCACCAAGTCCCGTTCACCCATCACCCCCTGTGCTCACTGCCCCGTGTCCTAACTCGCACCGAGTCCCGTTCACCCATCACCCCCTGTGCTCACTGCCCCGTGTCCTAACTCACACCCAGTCCCGTTCACCCATCACCCTGTGCTCACTGGCCCGTGTCCTAACTCACACCCAGTCCCGTTCACCCATCACCCCCTGCGCTCACTGCCCCGTGTCCTAACTCGCACCAAGTCCCGTTCACCCATCACCCCCTGTGCTCACTGCCCCGTGTCCTAACTCACACCCAGTCCCGTTCACCCATCACCCCCTGGGCTCACTGCCCCGTGTCCTAACTCACACCCAGTCCCGTTCACCCATCACCCCCTGTGCTCACTGCCCCGTGTCCTAACTCACACCCAGTCCCGTTCACCCATCACCCCCTGTGCTCACTGCCCCGTGTCCTAACTCACACCAAGTCCCGTTCACCCATCACCCCCTGTGCTCACTGCCCCGTGTCCTAACTCACACCCAGTCCCGTTCCCCCATCACCCACTGTGCTCACTGCCCCGTGTCCTAACTCACACCCAGTCCCGTTCACCCATCACCCCCTGTGCTCACTGCCCCGTGTCCTAACTCACACCAAGTCCCGTTCACCCATCACCCCGTGCTCACTGCCCCGTGTCCTAACTCACACCCAGTCCCGTTCACCCATCACCCCCTGTGCTCACTGCCCCGTGTCCTAACTCGCACCGAGTCCCGTTCACCCATCACCCCCTGTGCTCACTGCCCCGTGTCCTAACTCACACCCAGTCCCGTTCACCCATCACCCTGTGCTCACTGGCCCGTGTCCTAACTCACACCCAGTCCCGTTCACCCATCACCCCCTGCGCTCACTGCCCCGTGTCCTAACTCGCACCAAGTCCCGTTCACCCATCACCCCCTGTGCTCACTGCCCCGTGTCCTAACTCACACCCAGTCCCGTTCACCCATCACCCCCTGTGCTCACTGCCCCGTGTCCTAACTCACACCCAGTCCCGTTCACCCATCACCCCCTGTGCTCACTGCCCCGTGTCCTAACTCACACCAAGTCCCGTTCACCCATCACCCCCTGTGCTCACTGCCCCGTGTCCTAACTCACACCCAGTCCCGTTCCCCCATCACCCACTGTGCTCACTGCCCCGTGTCCTAACTCACACCCAGTCCCGTTCACCCATCACCCCCTGTGCTCACTGCCCCGTGTCCTAACTCACACCAAGTCCCGTTCACCCATCACCCCGTGCTCACTGCCCCGTGTCCTAACTCACACCCAGTCCCGTTCACCCATCACCCCCTGTGCTCACTGCCCCGTGTCCTAACTCACACCCAGTCCCGTTCACCCATCACCCCCTGTGCTCACTGCCCTCGTGTCCTAACTCACACCCAGTCCCGTTCACCCATCACCCCCTGTGCTCACTGCCCCGTGTCCTAACTCGCACCAAGTCCCGTTCACCCATCACCCCCTGTGCTCGCTGACCTCCATTGACTCCCAGTTAAGCAATGCCTCGATTTTAAAATTCTCATCCTTGTTTTCAAATCTCTCCATGGCCTCACCCCTCCCTATCTCTGTAACCTCCTCCAGCCCTGCAACACCCCCGAGATATCTGCGCTCCTCTAATTCTGGCCTCTTGAGCATCCCCGATTTTCATCTCTCCACCTTTGGCGGCCGTGCCTTCAGTTGCCAAGGCCCTAAGCTCTGGAATTCCCTCCCTAAATCTCTCCGCCTCGCTACCTCTCTTTCCTCCTTTAAGATGCTCCTTAAAACCCACCTCTTTGTCTTTGAATAAACTTTTGGTCATCTGCCCTAATATCTCCTTTTGTGGTTTGGTTTCAAATGTTGTTTGATAATCGCTCCTGTGAAGTGCTTTGGGATGTTTTACTGCGTTAAAGGTGCTACAGAAATACATGTTGCTGCTGTTATACCAGGCTGCTGTTATACCAGGCTGCTGTTATACCAGGCTGCTGTTATACCAGGCTGCTGTTATACCAGGCTGCTGTTATACCAGGCTGCCCTGCCATAATTCACCAGTGAGCCTAAGCCAGTTCAACTGCAAGAGACATCACACCGAGTGCGACCTTTGCCCTCACCCGACATGCTGACCCACAGACCTCCAGCACGGGTCACTGGAGTGATCAGGCGCAGGACGCAGGGCTGATCTAACCCAGGGGAGCTGGGGCGAATAGTAGTGTCCCTCCCTCAGTGTGGACTGGGGATCATGCCTGGGACTCTCTGACTGTGGGGCCTGCGACTCGATGCATAAACAGACTGATCTGTGCAGCTCATCGTTTTAATACGAACCAAATTTCATGGTGTTCATGACCTTTAACCATTTTTGCAGACCTCTCCGCCAGTCAGTGAGTTTGTGGAGAGTATTCCCGAATACGTCCTTCAGGGTAACCAGTGCACCATGATCGAATTCGCCAAGAAATACTTCCGTCAGCCTCACAAGTTAAAAAGGTGAGTGAGTGGCAGGTGTTGAAAGAAAGACTTGCATTTATATCATGTCTTTCACGTCCCAAAGCGCTTTACAGCCAATGGCGTACTTTTGAAGTGTAGTCACTGTTGTAATGTAGGAAACTCACTAACAAGTGCTGCGTACTAACTATAGCAGTGGCCAGAGGTTATAAGTTAGTGAGATTCCTTTAAGATAAATTCCTTGGATAGCTGACAAGTTTAACAGCTTTGAATATCCAATCTATCAAACAGTTCAAGTCTACGTGTGATTAACAGCATTCAGAGCTTACACGACCTCATCCTCATGAGCGGCGTGGTTAAGTCAATCTCCTTCCTTCCCTGGAACGCAGGCATTAGCTTGTGGAGTGCTGACTCGACAAACCCCTTCATGGCGAGATTATCTGTTTTGTTAAATCCGTGAATCTTGATGTATGGTGTCCTTCAATAAATAGACAGAGACTGCAGAGCAACAATCAACAGGTGTTTACTGGATGAGGGTTACTCTAAAACTAACAGTACAGATCCCTACTCAGGGTTATATACAGGTGTGGTCACTGCCGGTACTACAGTATACAGGAGCTGTAAAAAGTAGTTCTCCTCTTAAAGGTACATACACTACAATTCCTCCCCTTTTAGATTAACAGTACCATAACATTCATTTAACAATTAATACATTTAACATGCAACATTAACTGAAAATAGTCTATTTATAAATTCAGTCTTTGGGGCGGCTTCCTGATCCTTTCTGGATAACGCCTTTCCTGAGTGTCTTGCTCTTGGTGCGGAGGCGATTCTGGCCCCCTGTCGTCGGTTGGTTCATCAGCTTCCGATGCTACTGTTTCTGGGGTAGATGCTACCTGTATGTCGGGTTCATTACCAGGTACGTGAGACATGGGGTTGACTCGTTCCTGTGACTAGGATCTGGTCGACATGGCGTCTCACAATGTTCTCCCCAACATCCACTGTGTACATTAGTGGCCCCTGCCGTGTGCATATCGTTCCTGGTTGCCATTTCTCTGTTCGGTAGTCGCGGGCCAAGACTGGTTGCCCTACATTGAAGCTCCTTGTCGGCTTCTCATTGATGTGCTGGAATTGCTTATTCTCAACATCTCTTCGTACATTTGGTCTGAGCAAATCCAGACGAGATCTCAACCTTCGGTTAAAGAACATCATGGCCGGGGTCTGGTTGGTGACTGCATGTGTCGCATTTCTGTAGGCTAACAGGAAATTGTCCACCTTATGCTGCAGTGGAATGTTGTCATCGCACATGGCCCTTACTGCCTTTTTAAAGGTTTGTACGAACCTCTCAGCCAATCCATTTGTGGCTGGATGATACAGGGCGGATGTATAATGCCTTACCCCATTCCTTTTCATAAATTTCTGAAACTCTTCGGACACAAACTGTGGTCCGTTATCAGAGCAAATCTGCTCTGGCAAGCCGTTCCTGGCAAATATGGTCCGTAGGACTGCAATCGTTTTCTCCGTGGTGGTGGAGGACATTTTCATCACCTCAGGCCATTTCGAGTGCGCATCCACGGCTATTAAAAACATTGAGTCCATGAATGGACCAGCAAAATCAATATGCACCCATTGCCATGGAGAGGAGGGCCACTCCCATGGGTGTAGAGGGGCATGTGGTGGTGCATTTTGGACCTTCTGGCATCCTAAGCAGCTCTTTGTCAGGTCCTCGATTTGCTGATCGATCCCTGGCCACCACACATAAGCCCTAGCAAGGCTTTTCATTTTCACCCCTCCCAGATGGCCTTCGTGAAGCTCATTGAGCACTCTCTCCCTTAACTTGGGTGGAATTACCACTCGGGATCCACACATCAAGGTCCCCTGGCATACTGACAGCTGTTCTCTTCTGGATGAGAATGCTGGCAACAGTGAGTCGCCATGTGTTGGCCATCCCTTCACCGTCAAGTCATATACCCAAGACAGTGTCGGGTCATTTCGGGTCTCCTCTATATCTGCGTTAGTTACTGGCAAGCGTTCAATTATAGTCGAATAAAATATTTCGACAGGGTCCACTGCTGGTGCTTCCTCCGCAGTAGGCAGTGGCAGGCGTGATAGCCCATCAGCGTTTCCATGCTGTTTCGTGCCCTTATACTCTATTTCGTATTGGTTCGCCCCTAGAAAAAGGGACCATCTTTGTAGCCGTTGCGCAGTCATCACCGGAACGCCCTTCTTTGGATTAAAGATGGAGACAAGTGGTTGGTGGTCAGTCAGCAAGGTGAACTTCTGCCCGTGCAGATAGTGATTGAACTTTTTCACTCCCCACACTAGGCTGAGGGCCTCCCTGTCAATCTGGGCGTAGTTACGCTCGGCTGAGGTTAGTGACCGAGACGCAAAGGCTACTGGCCTCTCCGAGCCGTCCGGGAATTTGTGCGACAGCACCGCTCCAATACCATGGGGTGACGCATCACACACCAACCGAATTGGTAGTGCTGGGTTGAAATGAGCCAACACCTCTTTTGATGTGATCAATTCTTTGCACTTCTGGAAAGCTCGTTTACATTCGTCATTCCACTTCCATGGTACCCCCGTTTGCAGTAGGGTGTTCAGTGGGTGTAGTACTGTGGACAAATTCGGCAAGAACTTATGGTAGTAGTTCACCAGCCCGAGGAACGACCTCAGTTGTGACACATTTTCCGGTGCTGGAGCCTTGACTACTGCCTCAATCTTTTCAGGGGACTTATGTAACCCCTCTTCATCAATAACGTGGCCACAATACGAGATCTGCTTCTGGAAAAACTTGCATTTGTGGCAATTAGCTCGGAGCCCATATTCCTTCAATCTAGTGAGCACCTGCTCCAGGTTGGCGAGGTGATCACTGTCATTTTCGCCCGTGACCAGGATGTTGTCCAAATAACACTGGGTCCCTGGAATCCCTTGCAGGACTTGATCCATTGCCCTTTGCCAAATAGCCAGAGCTGATGCTACCCCGAACACCAGCCGGTTGTATTGGTAGAGACCTTTATGAGTGTTGATCGTGAGGTACTGTTTCGAGGCTTCTTCTACCTCCATTTGCAGGTACGCCTGGGCCAGATCAATCTTAGTGAAGCGTTTCCCTCCAGATAGCGAGGCGAAAATATCTTCAATCCGCGGAAGCGGATATTGTACCGTGTGAAGGACTGGGTTCACTGTCACCTTAAAGTCCCCACAGATGCGAACCTTCTTCGGTTCCCCAGGCGTATTACTCAACGACCTCTTCATTACAGGAACGATGGGTGTAGCCCACTCGCTCCAGTCCACTTTGGACAGTACTCCAGAACGTTCCAAACCTTCCAGCTCTGCTTCGACGGCTGGGCGGATCGCCTTAAAAAACTTTGGGCTTGCATTTTCCTCTATTTTGATCGTCGCTGTTATGCCTTTTAGTGTTCCGAGTCCCTGCTGGAACACTTCTTGTGCGTCAGTTAGCATTTTTGACAGTCGTCCAGGTGTGACGTCATCATCCTTTTTGGCATCTACAGTCAGTGCTTGTATGGAATGCCAATCTAGCTGTATCTTCCGGATCCATTCACGTCCTAGTAGTGGTGGTCCTCCATCTGGCAATACATATAGGTCCCTTTTTGGTGTTTCCTTGCCGTTATATATAATGTTCACCCTTATTTTTCCTTTGAGGTAGACTTTTTGCCCCGTGTACGTCTTCAAGACAATCTCTGTATCTCTCAAGGGTATATGTGAGAATAGCCGCTTGTAGTCCCTTCGGTTTATGACTGTTCGGGCTGATCCTGTGTCCAATTCCATTTTCACTTGGACTCCGTCTATCTTGAGCGTGACCCAGATAGTTTGGTGATCCTCCATTTTGATTACATTATGTAGTTTCAGACAACCCAGCTCCTTGCTTCCGGAGTCTGTATCACTTTTCTGTTCGTCTGAACTACTCTCCGTCACCTTATGTACCTTTTTGTACTTCTCCTGTGGAGATTTCTTGCTGCTGGTTTTCTTTCCCGACCTGCAGACTCTTGCTATGTGTCCTACTTTTCCACACTGTCTGCACACTTGGTCCTTGAACCAACAATCATTATGGTCGTGTGTTGTTCTGCCGCAGCGATAACACTTCACTGCTCCATATGACATTTCATTTGTGCTATATTCTTGCGGTCTCCGTTGTATCTCTGCAGCGCCCCGTGCGGCTGCTTCGTGTGATACTGCCATGTTGAAAGCCTTGTCCAGCGTAAGATCCTTTTCTGATAGAAGCCGTTTCTGGGTTCCTTCACTTTGAAGCTCACACACAAACTTGTCCCTTAAAGTATCTGCTAGTCCCATTCCAAACTGGCAGTGTTTCGATAGCTTGCGCAGTTCCGTTAAATACTCAGCATTACTTTCGTCTTTATGCTGGTTCCTTTTGTGAAACTTAAATCTTTCTGCTATCAGCAGCGGTGTGGGGTTTAAGTGGTCCTGTAGGATTGCCACTATGCTTTCAAAATCCTTTTCCACTGGCTTCTCTGGGGTTACTAGGTTTCGCAGTAAGCCATAAGTTTTTGCACCCATGGAATTCAACAATACTAGTGCTTTCCTGGCATCTGGCACTTCATTCGCCTTGCAGTACACTTCTATGCGTTCTACATATGTCGCCCAATCTTCGACTTCATTGTTGAACGCTGTGACACTGCCACTCTTCGGCATCCCTGGGTGTGGTTAGACTGGCTAAAAATGGCGTCTCCCGCGCTCTCCCTTCTTCTCCGCTGGCTCAAAATGGCGTCTCCCGTGCTCTCCCTTCTTCTCCGCTGCGGCTCAAAAATGGCGTCTCCCGCGCTCTCCCTTCTTCTCCGCTGCGGCTCAAAAATGGCGTCTCCCGCGCTCTCCCTTCTTCTCCGCTGTGGCTCAAATGGCGTCTCCCGCGCTTTCCTTTCTTCCCCTGCGGACGCTGCTCAGCCCTTGAATACCGGCTGCGCTCTGTGCATTTTCCTGCGCGCCTCTCTCGTTGACGCCGCTCGGTCCTGAACCCCGGCTGCGCCCCGTGCGCTCTACCCTCTCTTTTTTTTTTCCGTCGACGCCGCTCGGTCTTCAACCCCGGCTGCGCCCTGTGCGCTTTACCCTCTCTCTTACCCCGTCGACGCTGCTCGGCCTTCCCCTGTGCTGTCGGTCGGCAGCAGCCGCCGCCGTCCGGGAAGGGTCTGCGCCGTACCTGCTGCCAGCCCGTCTCGCAGGAGTCTCCGCCGGATGGTCGACGCCCGTGCCCCTGAATCGGCCTTCTTCTGCAGAGTTGCAGGTAGGCTCGAATCGACTCGTCGCCAATGTTAAATCCGTGAATCTTGATGTGTGGTGTCCTTCAATAAATAGACAGAGACTGCAGAGCAACAATCAACAGGTGTTTACTGGATGAGGGTTACTCTAAAACTATCAGTACAGATCCCTACTCAGGGTTATATACAGGTGTGGTCACTGCCGGTACTACAGTATACAGGAGCTGTAAAAAGTAGTTCTCCCCTTAAAGGTACATACACGACATGTTTCACTGGATCTTCTGTTCCGACGGAGCACACCTTACACACAAGTGATGATATCTGAACTGGTTCCCCTTGCTCCTTCCGCCACCTCACACTACTCACAATGACGTGACACTCTTAGCTCTTCCTGTAACAGGCTGGCATAGCCACAATTTAGCTTCTAACCTCTGACACCCTGTCCTTAAACTTGTTACTGGTAAGGTACCTCTTTTGTCTCCTCTATCCTTCTGTAAGCACTTTTACCTCGCAGGTGTAAGAGATGTCCTTATTTTAAGGACAGGGTATCCGAGGTACTGAGGTGGAGTCAGCACCTTCAGGAGAGGGAAGACAAGAGGAAGAAAAGGAAAATGTCAAACAATAGATCCTCGTTTCACATTAGAAGTGTTAAAATAAAAATAATAAACAATTTGACAAATGTAAAAAAAGAAAAAAATTAACATGTAGTGTAAAACAAGGCCTAAAATATGTGAATATTTTGTTTCTGCAGTGAGTTTAACAAAGAGAAATCTAAAAAAGGCAAAGATCCCAAGGAGCCGTCTGAACTGGTGAAGTACACAAAGGTAAGCGACGCCCAGCGGGGCTGATCGCCCCTCCGACCCCCCGTGATGATGTCACAGCAGCTTGCTCCTGGGCAGGTGGCAGTCCGAGAGAGGCCAGGATTAAAGGAGACTCACCACCCATGGGACCTGCTGGCAGGACAGGCTGGGGTTGCCTATCAGGCCTCTCTCAGCCAACTCATAATTAATGGATAGAATATCGCAGGTTGGGGTGTGCTGGCTCCATGGACCAGAAACTGGTTCCTTTAAATGAAAGTTGTTTGAAGTCTGGAGTTTCCTTTAAGTTAAATTCCACATGCGTTTTTTTGCATGGGTTAAAGATGGGGATGCACTGTATAACCCAGTACCCTGGCCCCCACTCCCTGTGAGCACTATTCCCCCCGGGAGAGTGGGATTACCCCCCATGTTCCTGTGCCTTCCCTGCATGTTTGCTCCATCCTGAACTTTAATTGATTTTTTTAGCCCAGAGACGGGTGGCTTCTGTCCTGGGTTTAATATTTCCAAAGGTGCTTCGGTTAAACACACCGCGCACCTGGAGACACCGCACACACCGCGCACCTGGACACACCGCACACACCCGGACACACCGCACACACCGTGCACACCGCACACACCGCACACACCGCGCACACCGCACACACCACACACACCCAGACACACTACACACACCTGGACACACCCGGACACACCGCGCACCTGGACACACCGCACACACCCGGACACACCGCACACACCGTGCACACCGCACACACCGCGCACACCGCACACACCACACACACCGCACACACCCAGACACACCACACACACCTGGACACACCCGGACACACCACACACCCGGACACACCGCGCACCTGGACACACCGCACACACCTGGACACACCGCACACACCATGCACACCGCACACACCGCACACACCCAGACACACCACACACACCTGGGCACACCCGGACACACCGCACACCTGGACACACCGCACACACCGCGCACCTGGACACACCGCACACACCCAGACACACCACACACCCAGACACACTGCACACACCGCACACCCAGACACACCGCACACACCCGCACACACCCGGACACACCGCACACACCGCACACACCAGACACACCGCACAAACCCGGACACACCGCACACACCCAGACACACCGCACACCCAGATACACCGCACACACCGCACACACCGCACATCCAGACACACCGCACACCCAGACACACCGCACACACCGCACACACCCGGACACACCGCACACACCGCACACACCCGGACACACCGCACACACCCGCACACACCCGCACACACCGCACACACCCGGACACACCGCACACACCGCACACACCCGCACACACCGCACACACCCGGACACACCGCACACACCCGGACATACCGCACACACCGCACACACCCGGACACACCGCACACACCCGGACACACCACACACCCGGACACACCGCACACACCCGCACACACCCGCACACACCGCACACACCCGGACACACCGCACACACCGCACACACCCGGACACACCGCACACACCTGCACACACCGCACACACCCGGACACACCGCACACACCCGGACACACCGCACACACCCGCACACACCCGGACACACCGCACACACCTGGACACACCGCACACACCCGGACACAACGCACACACCGCACACACCCGGACACACCGCACACACCCGGACACACCGCACACACCCCGCACACACCCGCGCACACCGCACACACCGCACACACCCGGACACACCGCACACACCCGGACACACCGCACACACCCGGACACACCGCACACACCCGGACACACCGCACACACCGCACACACCCGCACACACCCAGACACACCGCACACACCCGGACACACCCGCACACACCCGGACACACCGCACACACCCGGACACACCCGGACACACCGCACACACCACACACACCCGGACACACCGCACGCACCGCACACACCCGGACACACCGCACACACCCGGACACACCGCACACACCCGGACACACTGCACACACCGCACCCACCCGGACACACCGCACACACCCGCACACACCCGCACACACCGCACACACCCAGACACACCGCACACACCGCACACACCGCACACACCCGCACACACCGCACACACCCAGACACACCGCACACACCCGACACACCGCACACACCGGACACACCGCACACACCCGGACACACCGCACACACCCGGACACACCGCACACACCGCACACACCCGCACACACCGCACACACCCGCACACACCGCACACACCCGCACACACCGCACACACCCGCACACACCCGGACACACCGCACACACCCGCACACACCCAGACACACCCGCACACACCGCACACACCCGGACACACCGCACACAACCCGCACACACCCGGACACACTGTACACACCCGGACACACCGCGCACACCCGGACACACCGCACACACCCGCACACACCCGGACACACCGCACACACCCGGACACACCCGCACACACCGCACACACCCGGTCACACCCGCACACACCGCACACACCCAGACACACCTGGACACACCGCACACAACCCGCACACACCGCACACACCGCACACACCCGGACACACTGCACACACCCGGACACACCGCACACACTGCGCACACCCGGACACACCGCACACACCCGGACACACCGCACACACCCGGACACACCCGCACACACCACACACACCCAGACACACCTGGACACACCGCACACACCCGGACACACCGCACACACCCGCACACACCCAGACACACCCGCACACACCGCACACACCTGGACACACCGCACACACCCGGACACACCGCACACACCCGGACACACCGCACACACCCGGACACACCGCACACACTCGGACACACCGCACACACCCGGACACACCGCACACACCTGGACACTCAGTGGAAACACAACATTGTATTACTTGTGTGTCCCTGGTTGACAGGAAATGACATAAACTTTTCTACCTCGCTGAACAAAACATTTGCAAAATACTTTATCTTGAGATCAACACCTTCAATATCCAGATATTGCCACAAGTCCAGTGAATAGGTTTTTATAATATTCTCACATTACTTCCACAGACTCCAATCCAAGAGTCCCTGATTGAGTTCTCTGATGAGAATATGAACAAGTTAGCAGCTGAGACCTTTGTGGGTAAGAATTACCCAGGATTTCTGTTTATGAAACAAAATGTCACCCTCAACATATTCACTACTGCCACTTTCCAGATTTCTTTCTCTTCCTTCCAATATTCTCCTCTCCTGAAGACTAACCATGGGAAGTGTCCTGGACTGTAGCCCCCCCCGACCCCCCCGACCCCTCACTCAACTGACCCATTCCTCACCTGTCAGCCTAGGCACTGAAAATGGGGCAGTAAGGCTTCTCGCCCCGACCGACCCTTCACCCCACCGACCCCTCGCCCCGACCGACCCCTCACCCCACCGACCCCTCGCCCCCACCAACCCCTCCCCCCGACCTCCCCCTCCCCCCACTGACCCCTCCCCCCACTGACCCCTCCCCCCACCGACCCCTCACCCCACCGACCCCTCACCTCCACCGACCCCTCCCCCCGACCTCCCCCTCCCCCCGACCTCCCCCTCCCCCCACTGACCCCTCCCCCCCACCGACCCCTCACCCCACCGACCCCTCAGCCCACCGACCCCTCGCCCTCACCGACCCCTCCCCCCGACCTCCCCCCTCCCCCCACTGACCCCTCCCCCCACTGACCCCTCCCCCCCACCGACCCCTCCCCTCACTGACCCCTCACCCCCACCGACCCCTCGCCCCGACCGACTCCTCGCCCCCACCGACCCCTCGCCCCCACCGACCCCTCCCCCCCACCGACCCCTCCCCCCCACCTCCCCCTCCCCCCCACGACCCCTCCCCCACAACCGACCCCTCACCCCCTCCCCCCCACGACCCCTCCCCCCCACGACCCCTCACCCCCCACCGACCCCTCCCCCCCACCGACCCCTCACCCCCACCGACCCCTCACCCCCCACTGA